>NC_140939.1:139446967-139449467 GCF_014529385.1 Adiantum capillus-veneris
ATGCGGGTGCCTCTCGGTGACACAGAACCCTTTGAGGATTTGCAAACGTTTCGGATGGGAACTTGTCGAGTCGTGGTTCATCCAGGAACCAAGGAATTTATTCAGTTTCTTCTTCCGCGCTTCAGAGTTGCCATATGGTCTTCAATGCAAAGGCAAAACTTGTCGCCACTAGTTACAATAGTTTGCAGTGTATGTGACGCTCACACGTCAGATTTTGCCTTTTTGTATGATCAAAGAAAATGCGTTACCGTTGAGGGCCACTACCACCCTAAAAAACCACACTTACCTCTTTTGTACAAACCGTTTAGCCAAATCGGTGTACCCTTTGATGCAACTAATACACTACTGATTGATGATACTCCTGAAAAGGGAGAACTAAATCAATCGGGAACAACTATCTCACCACCTTCTTTCGAAGGGCATTCCTTCGATTTTTACCTTGAAGACATTCTGATTCCATACTTACAGAAATTGTATCTCAGTCCATTGTTCACGGACGAGTTTGTACTTTATAATGAATTAAGATGACTCTTCTATCATGTCTTTGTCTTGTCTAACATTGAGAGAGAGAGAGAGAGAGAGAGAGAGAGAGAGAGAGATTTGACATGGTAAAGAAATGTATTTCAAGCACACTTTTTCACAGGGCACAATTGACAAATGAGCTCAATAAACTTCATGTATTGAAAGTCATTTGTATACACTTGGGTTCACAAGAATATCTGTTACATTGACACTACTTCAACCCGACCATCCAACTCTTTGCACAAAATATCTTTTTCCCTTCGCCGCATCACCTTACGGCCAGCTAGGAAAAAGGAAAAATCTGATAGGTCCTTGTCCATTGACTCTTCAATTATGTCATGCCGCAAATGCTGAAGACTGCATAGCTCCCTTATTGTAACCACCAACAGTAGGCCATGCTCTTTATCAATCACTTCCACATCCACAGCAGGATTATCTTCCAAACCTGCAGAAACCTGGTCCATAGGAATGTACTTACCATTGAGAATTTGTGATCGCATATACCAAAACGAGAGTAACAGTGATTGGCTTGCAATCATGTACTTGACAACTAGAGTATCAAGCGCGACCTCGCACCGTAAACCAATCTCTTCCTTTGCATACCATCCTCTGTCAAGAAGTTTGTCACAGGATGACTGCTGAAATGACTTGCACATGAACATAGTTTTCGTAACACGGATGTTGTAGCTATGAAACAACTCTATGAAGAGTGCAACAGGACAAAAGTTTGCAATTCTAACCAGTTTGGTGGGAATAGAGCTACGTAGAGACCTTTGTATATCCTTGTAGAGCTTACTTCGCATTGCCTCCACCATTGTTTCCTCGGGAACTGGCCAGTCCACAGTGTTCCAATCGGTTAGTAGAGGCACTTTCACCAACATGCCATTCTTATTCCCTGAGCTGAGTTGGTAGAAGTGGTCATAAAAAAATATTCCCTCATCAGCTAGTCTTTTGCTGCTCCTCCCTGAATACTGTAGAGAACCAATGTGGGCATGAACAACATGGAAGAGGCCTATTATGCACTCCACAGGCTCCCATTGCTCATAAGAAGAGGGATAAACATCTGCAATATATATAAGAAGAGTTAAACTAAGAGTATCAATAAGTAAAAATGACAAATCTAATGTAATTGAGCTGTGAAGAATGGAGACATTGCTCATAACAAGCGGGAGAAACATTGCAAAATATATAAGAAAAGTTATAATGAGAGTATCAGTAAGTTCACATGTCAAGAGTACTTACAATTGCAATGTGGTTGATGTATATCTGATACATTTCCACCATTTGTTGGATGGGTAAACACATGCTGAACAAGAACTTCCTTTACAGATCTTTTGCCGATTTCAACTTTGAAATCCAACACTCTGGCCTTCCATGCTGAGCGGTAAACGTTGATACCACTAGACCTCTTGGGTCTTCTTGGTTGCATGAGGAGCCATGAACCTTTGTTTATCCTTTGTCCAACCCATTGGTTCTCTGCACTTATTGAAGTTGATATTGTAATTGAGGATATGCTACTACTTGGCCTTCTAGGCAAAGTGCAGCTGTTGGTTGTTGGTGTGACAGACAGTAAACACCTGGAGCTTCTTGGGCGAGAAGACGTGGAAGCCATAGCTCTCAGAGAAAAGATTTACTGGAGGGAGATTCACTTTGAAAGCATTCTAATGGAGGGAAAGTGTTTTAGAATTCCAATATCTTGTGCGGGCTTAATGGTCACCCTCCAGTACGTTAATGACCATAAGAGAATATCAGAAGTGGGACCACATGCAAGCACCTAAAAGCTCGGTAAAAGGAAGGAAATTACGATGCTACAATCCTAGATTCGTGAAAGTTTTATGCTATTTTCCTATTTTTTGAGTCTTTCCACGTACTTTCCTACGTAACGTAGCCTTCGTGCTCATTGGACGTGCTCTATTTTTCTCTCTCTTCATATGGCCCTCCAAATGACCTCTGAAATTTCCTAATGCTGCTTTGAAAA
>NC_140939.1:139454467-139671967 GCF_014529385.1 Adiantum capillus-veneris
AAATCTTGAAAGAGTTGTTTATTAAACAGGCGAGTATCATGGTGGTTATGAGTTCAACAAGCATGAAACCAAATATAGTAGCTGCATTGAGGCTTCTTGGTTTACATCAAAGGAGTTACTATGTAGCTAGATCCCAATCGAAACATAATCATACACAACTGCCAATACATTTGTGTGAGCGCCAACCATACAAAAACAATGTAATTATAGAGGAAGTGAAGGCCATAGTGGTGACATTTTGGACTAGCAATACACATTTTACACCCAAAAAAAGGATGTGTGCCGGAAGCGTATTGCAAAAAAAGTGTTCAAGAAACACCCATTGCATCTTCTTGAGCAACCTTAGTGTTTTTTTTTTAAATTCTTGAGAAACAAAAAAAAATATTTTCATTGTTATAGAAACTGTGTTGATTATCCTTCAGTTGACTTTGGTAGCTAAATAGTAGTTTGTTAGTTGCTATGCTTTACTTCAGGCCTGGTAACTACCACTATCAAATAGGCTGCTAAGTCTACATGCTCCCCTCGGGGGGTTCACCTCTTAGACATGTAAATTATCACGTGAGTTCAAATGAATGGGTTTTTTAATTGCCAAAGTCTTATAATTTTAATAGGATTATATTAACAAAAGGGTGTTTTTAATTGATTTTCGAGAAAAACCCATAAGTTTTGAAAGAAAAAGGAGCCATTTTAATACGTCAAGAATATAAGTAAAGGGGTTCTTTTAATACCCTTTGAATGCACGTTATGTGAATAGTTTCTTAAAGGTGCACCCTCCAGATGCTCCCTCTCTCAAGGATTGGTACCAAGATTGGTAGTTATCACTGTGATCCTTACAATCACCACTATCACACAATGGTAGCTTCCATGGTACGTGTCCTTAGTAGAGGTAGCCACTAGTTTGAAAGTGCTTTTGATACCAATTTCCATGATGGTCTTGGTAGATTAGAAGCTACCTCTCCTAGTACTACCATGGTAGCTAGCACTATGAGATCACTATGATAGTGATAGCTAGCAATGTAATTTTTTTATAATGCTAGCTACAAATCCTCCATGGTAGTGAGTACTAGCAAACTGGTAGCTAACATTGTTAGCCTGGTACCTACCACGAGTGTTGAGAAAGCAACAATCTAACAGTACTAGATGTGGTAGCTGCCATTCTGATAGTGGTAGGGACTAGTCTACCATGGTGGTGGATTGGTAGCTTTTGATGCCAGCCTCCTTGATAGCCCCCGTAAAGGTAGCCACCAGTCTTATATTTGTAGCTACCAATTTTCCATGGTAGTTTGGGTGGACTCGTAGCTACCATTGTCAACCTAGTAGCTATTACTCTCATAATGCTAGCTACCTTGCTAGTATTGGGAAAGGTAGCTACACTCTCAAGGTCGTAGCTACCGATACAATAGTGGTATAATGGTTTCTACCAGCCTGCCATGGTAGTTTTGATAGCCACCATTATTAGTCTAGAAGGAATTAGTCTTATAGTCATAGTTTTGATAGCTTCCAATATGATAGTGGTAGTTATCTATCTGAAAGTTAGCTACCACTCTCATGGTGGTAGCTACTAGTATAAGAGTGGCATAATAGTAGCTACGAGTCTCCCATGGTAGTAGTGGTGGCTACTACTAGTACTATGGAAGGGGTCAATCTTACGTTCATAGTTTTGGTAGTTATTAATATGATAGTGGTAGCTATTTATTTGAAAGGAAGCTTCCACTCTCAACATGGTTGCTACCTAGACCTATATACTAGTCTTGATATCCACCAATCTTACAATGCTTGGTACTATTAGACTCAAGTTCTTGTTATTTTTCTCCTTCCACCGACCACAAAAGTGTCACTTACCAGCCTCATACTAGCATTCACCAAATTGATTTCACTTTTGCATGTTGACAATAAGTTTGTATTTTGCCAATATGTGTATTGCTTATCATTATTTAATGCAGGTAAACTTCTTTCTTGCCTTCAAACAGAGTCACAGGTACAAATTCACCAAAGGTAATTTGAAAAGTTGAAGCCTTATTTTGTATGCAAGCTTCGAGATTGGTACAATTGTTGTTCATGACACATGTTCAAATGTCATTCTTGAGGGATGCTTGAACCATATAAGGAAAGTTTCTTATGTTGTGCATGGGAAAGAGCGTAGTTGTCAATGTGACATTTGTGGTGCATATTTGAAATGCAATGCTCATACAAAAAAATTCCTTAGCCTTACAAAGCTTTGGGAAATAGTTTTATGCTTGAAGGCTAGTGGTTCAAGTTTCTTTGCATTGAAGTGTTTGATGGTAAAATGATTCTCATGTGGGACTTCAAAGAAGCTACCCATTCTCCCAATTGAGGATTCAAATAGTGTATGCATGGTAACAATGAAGATATTTGAAGACCTCAAAGTTGGTGAAACAGATATTGGGAAAAACAGGAAAAGAAACGTCATGTCGCACAGGGCGATGTAGTGTAGTCAACATTTGTAATGTTCAGGGATCATCTAAGCAAGTTTATAAAGCACAAATTTGTTTATAGATGGTGGGCTAAGAAATTTAAAGAACATAATGAGATTTAGTCAATGCATTTAGTTTTCTAGCCAGGTCACAGTCTTTGTCCACATTAGATATGTGCGGATTGTAGTAGGTAATGTCCAAATATACTATCATTTCTATATATCTGATGATAAAAGCCATGATACTCTTTTTGTCCAATAGTAGTGATGTGTGTGAACACACTTACGATCCCCGAGCATTTTTTCCCTCACTAAGAGGTTTTTCCCCCCATGCATTGTATATATGCCCATCGCTCTAGGGATATCTTATCTTTCGATTGCACACTAAGTAATACACTCTTTTTTGTGTGCCTTGAGCTTCCTTCGTCTTCTACATGCTGTGTGCGTTTCCGTGCAACCCTATTTCCAGCAATTTGTATCAAAGGAGGTTGCATCCTCTCGGGCTTAGTCACCAGTAGCTCTAGCACATGCCTCCTTAATTTCACTAATTTTTTTGAGCTTTGGTGAGTGTCAGCAAGTCGACAAATACTTCAAGAAGACTTGTAGAGCTCGGTTTGCTCAAAATTTTCATTTGGGCTCATTTTGGCCTTCATTTCCACTACAGACAAAACTGTGCAGGCTATTTTCTCATTTTGTGCAAAATTTTTGTAAGTGCTATTTTTGGAATAACATGTCCCTTACAATCTTCTAAGATTTGTGCTATATAGCACGTGTCGTTCTCGCTTTCTTTCTCCTCTTTTTAGGAAGTTTTCACATCAGGTGTACCATGGCTGACAACAACACATACGTGTTCAAGATGTTTGCTGTTGTGGATGGGAAAAATTATCCTATGTGGGCTTACATGATGCAACATGTCCTTGTGTCAAAGGGCATCTAGAATATTGTGCAGGGCCTTGATGTACATCTTGGTTCTATGGATAAAGGTGATGTTGAGGATGCTGGCAGGATTGTTTGTTGTTAGAACTGTTCTACCTATGACTGAGCAGGCTCATTGGGATGTAAGAGATGCACATGCTCATGCATTGATTACATCGTGTGTGAAACACACTATTACTCCTCACATTCGTTCAACAAAATTTGCAAAACAGGCTTGGGATATTCTGGTAGGTCTTTATGCAAGTTGCAATGAGGCTAAAATTGCATTGTTGCGTAAAGGGCTGGAGGCGATGATTATACATAAGGAAGATGAAGTGGACATTTTCTTTGCTAGTGTCACAGATATAAATGAGCAAATTATTTATGCAGGGGAAGTTATTTCTGACAGTTCCCTTGTGTAGACTGTTCTTGATGCTTTGCCAGATTCTTACCAGACTTTTTCTGGTACTTGGAGACCTGTGACCCAAGGAAATCTTGAAGTTTTCAAGTTTGATGCATTATGCACGTTGTTGTTGCAAGAGTCACTTTCCAGAAAAAATAGGGCTAAACACAATGTAGTTGAACATGCCTTTATTGTTGCTCAAAGAAAAAGTGGTAGCTACTTCTCATGGTTCTTTTGTGAGTGGAAAGGCACCTGTTCCTAATGCTTCTGATGGCAACACTTCGTCTGGAAATTGTGGTGAAAAGAAAAAAAAGAAGATGCATTGCAATTATTGTAAAGCTAATGATCACTTGATCAAGAAGTGTCCTAAGTTGAAGGCAAAAGAGGCTAAGAAGAAAGAGGCTAGTTCCACTACAAATCCAGCTATTGTTGATTCTTCTGTGAAAGGAGAATGTGATGCTGATGTTGATTCAAAATGGGCTTTTAGTGCAGAGTGCACTTATGATCCTTCTATCCCTAATGCATGCATGTCAGTGTGTGGTACTTTGACAGTGGTGCTACAAAGCACGTTATGTCTCATCATGACTTGTTTACCTCTCTCGAGGATCTCCCTTACGAGAATACAGTCACTTGTTCAAATGATGCCTCTTATCCGCGGTTAAGGGAGTTGGAAAGATTGTGCTTACAACTACAAATGAAAATTATTTCACACTTGTTGATGCATTATATGTATGGGATCAAGAAGAATCTTTTGTATGTATCTACACTTGCTAGACTTGGTCTTGTAGTCAAATTTGTGGATGATAGATGTACAATACATGATCTCAGTTTTGGCGATGAAATTGTTGCATGTGGTATTTTATGCCATGGGATGTATAAGCTCACTTTGTATGACAAGTGTGGGCAAAATTTTGCAAATGTAGTTGTGGATTCAAAGACTGTTTCAAATGAAAAACTTTGCCATGAACATTCTGGGCATATGAATTTTGCCAATTTGCTGCATTTATAGAAATCTATTTTGGTTGCTTCTTTGCAGCCTCATGAAGCACTTGTCAAACATGTTTGTGAAGGCTGTATTTGGGTAAGATACAATGTTCAAAGTTTCCAAAGGATGGTTCAATTAGGGCAGCATGTAGGTTGCAGCTTGTGCATAGTGATGTTTTTCCGCCCATGCAAACTCCGTCCTTGGGAAATTACCTTTACTTTGTGATTGTCATTGATGATTACTCCAGGCATGCATGTGTATATCCGCTCAAAAGAAAAGTCCAAAGTGTTTATGTGCTTCAAACAATTTTTGGCTATGGCTGAAAATGTCTCAAAATGTACTATGGACACCCTCCTTTCCGATCGAGGGGGGGAGTATATGTCTCATGAATTTAATGCATTTCTGGCTAGCCGTGGGACAAAACACCAATGTACAATTCCGTATACACCTCAACAAACTGGTGTTGCTGACAGGAAAAGCAGGCCACTTACGGAAATGGCACGATGTATGGTCAATATTCAAGCTTTTCCACACTCATTTTGTCTTGAGGCCATCATGTGTGCCACTTTTGTACTTAACAGGTGTCCTACAAAAGATTTGTAGTCTATGACTCCATATGAAGCATGCCATGATAGAAAGCCTTCTATTGAGAACATACATGTTTTTGGTTGTTTGGCTTATTCTTTGGTGCCACAAACACAACGTAGAAAACTGGATGATAAGGTTGTTAAGTGCATTTTTGTTGGTTATAGTGCTGAAAGAAAAGTTTACAGGTTGTTCCACCCACAAACAAAGCATATCTTGGTTTCATGGGATGTTGTGTTTGTGGAAGATTTTGTTCAGCCCTTGCTGTCATGTACTAGAGATGGTAATGTAAGCTCACATGACATTTATGATAGTTTGTTTCCTCTTTTCAGTGGTGGAAGTTTGAATGTAAATTCAAATGAGATAAATGTACAACCTATGGGGGTTTCTTAAAATGTTACAGATAAATCTATTACTAATGCAGATGTACATGATGTACTTGATGAGGAAAGGATTGAGAATGAGCAGGCTAGAAGTATGCCAAAATGGCTGGTGCATACTTTGCGTGACAGTAAATTGGATGCACCTTTGTCTAGTTGTACTCGTTCAAGTTCTTGCCACATGCATCTTATGCATCAGATTGTTATGCTTTGGCTATTTCTAGCTTATGTGATATTGAGGAGTTTGACCAAGTGAGTGTCAGTTTTCTCAAACCAAGCATGAGGAGATTGCTTCAACCTATACAAAGCCTTATTACATCTGCACACTTTGTCCTCTTGTCCTTTCTTGGAAAAACCACGAGGCTACGTTACATAAACTTCCTCAAATATGCCACCATTCAAGAAAGCAGTAACAATGTCTGATTGATGTACATCCCAGCCAAAATGAGCTGCCAATGCACATAGAAAATGCACAATAGTCATACAACAAGTGGGAGCAAAAGTCCCTTCATAATCTATGCCTTTTTCCAGTGCATAACCCTTTGCAACAAGTCGAGCCTTATGGCGATCGCTCTCACCATCCGGCTTGCATTTCAACTTGTAAACCCACTTTGTACCAATGGCCTTTTTGCCAGAAGGCAAATCACATAAAGTCCATTTGTCATTTTCTATAAGTGCTTCATATTCTGATTGCATGGCAGCCATCCAATTTTCTGAATTCTGTGCTTCATCAAAAGACAAAGGTTCCTCAACATCATTAAGCTAGACACAACCAAAGAATAACAATCTGATGCATAAGATGCATGGTGAGAGCCTGAACGAGTACGATTTGGTTGACATTTGCTACTCATTGTTGGTTGCTCTTTTGCGAGCATTATGGTTGATTTTTCATTTGACTTCCAACGTTATGATCTGACACAGTTTGATGGTGTAGATTTTGTTGCTTGGAAGGAGCATATGCTTGTTGCATTGGCGGATTTGGGGCAGGATAAACCCTTGCGTGGTTTATCGGCGAAGCCCAAGTCTATGCGTGATGATGATTGGCAGGATCTTGATGAGTTGGCAATGTCTACGATTCGTTTGCATCTGGTTGAGTCTGTTGACTGGCAGGTCTCGAGGGAGACTACAACTCATGCTTTATGGCAGAGTTTACATGCTATGTACGCGACATCCATGTCTAGAGGGGAGTCTAGTCCCACTTCTATGTCCATGGGAGAGATTGGTCCCACACGCAAGTCTCGATGGCATAGAGACTTGACATGTTGGCATTGTGGACATAGAGGGCGCATTAGGCGTCGATGTTTCAAGCGTTTGAGACAACGGAGGCGACAGATGAGTGATGCAAATTTGGGCATGACAGATGCTAGTGAGATCAGTACGGTGGTTACTGAGTATGCTTGTGACGACGATGTCACATTTACATCTAGCTTGTCTTCAGACGACCTTATGTCTACGGATTGCATATCGGATTGCACATTGTCTTCACATTGGTTACTAGATTCAGATGCTACTTTCCATGTCACATCTCATCGTGAGTGGTTTAGCAAGTTTTCTAGTGGGAGACTTGGTTGTGTGCACATGGCTGATGGTGCTGTGTATGACATTGAGGGTGCAGAAGACGTATGTTTGTCCTTGCCCGGTGGTATGAGATTTACCCTGCGTCATGTGCGTTATGTGCCAGATCCGAGACAGGATTTGATCTCAGTCAGACAGTTACGGGATAGTGGATGTCAGATTTCGCTACGAGAGCGAGATTTTGTGATGCATTTGGGTTCGCTAGTGATTGCGAGAGGTGTCAGGAGTGGTACAGGTTACCCATTGCATGTGGATCACGTGAGAGACGGTGTTGTCTCTGTGATCACGCAGCCAGGTAGACAGCGAGAGAGCAGGCGAGTCTCTTTTGCTTATGGGTTGCAGGGTACTTTGCATGGAGTGCAGAGTAGTGAGCTCGTTGTGCACACAGTTGCGGCACAACTTGAGCAGTCACACAGAGAGGTGACAGAGTCAAACATGCATGCTTTGCTAGTGATTGAGCAAAGCAGAGAGTCAGTTGTGCGAGATACTTCTATGCAGGATAGACAGGTAGAGCGGTCTTGCTCTAGTGAGTCACAACAGGAGGACGTTGTGCAAGAGTCTATCCATACGAAGTTAGAGCATGAGAGCTCTAGTGAGTCACAGCAGATTGAGTGGCCATGTTTGCAGTGGATGATTGCAGAGGAGGCTGAGATGTCAGCGATTATGCAGTCATTCCTTTCTATGCTCGACAGTGAGCATGGGGATATAGTTGTGCACGATATGTCTTCCAGCAGACACCTAGAGCAGCTAGTTTGCTCTGAGGTTGCACGACAGGTTGATGCGTCTTTTGCGGACAGTCAGGAGATGCATGTGGCTGACACGCCTTGTCAGTCAGAGATGCCTATTGCCAGGGATATATATGTTGATGCATGATCCGTAGAGCTAGCAGGGCCCGCTAGCATTGCATCGGCATTCGGTGGTCTCATGTATGAGATGTTGATCCTGAGACCGGATATCGCAGCTGCAGTGGGAGCATTTGCAGTTGGGGTTGTCAGTCATTTGTTGACTGATGATGGCATAGTGCACGAGGGAGATATGCAGGTATTGCGTACATACTTGCAGTATGTGTGCGGTATGTCTGGTGGTGTATGGACTTACACGGGAGCAGGACAGCCGGATGCACACGATCACAGCCAGCCAGTGGGCATCGATTGAGAGTGGTTTTCTCTCACCTTTTGTAGTCTTTAGACTAGGTTCCCTTGCTTAAAGGCACAGTCGCCTTTAAGTGGGAGGTTGTTGGGGTATAGGCGTCTGTGCCTTGCCCGGCCGCCGAGAGTCTGGGCGCCCACTGACTTGTATACCTTATACATAGCATAAGTGTATAGGGGGCTGCTCACTCTTTGGAGTCTCCCCACCCACATCGTGTGTGTGTCTCCTTCTCTCTCTCTCACTCTCCGTCTGTGGTGCTCCCCGATCCCCTTCACAGCTTCACAAGTATACTGGCTTAAGAAGCTTGTTGACTTGAAGATGAAAGAAGGGACACCTATGTCCAATCATCTGAATGAATTCAACACCATCTATAGTCAGTTGTCAGCTCAAGGTGTCAAGTTTGATGAACCTGTTAGAGCTATGTTCCTGTTGATCACATTGCCAGAAAGTTGGGACACTTTTCGCACAGCTTTGAGTAATTCTGCACCTCCAGATGGTTTGACCATAGCAGGTGTAGAAGGTAGTCTGCTTACTGAAGAAACCAACAGAAAGACAATGGACAAAGGCAAAGGAACAGCCTTAGTTGTCAAAGGAAGGACCAAAGAAAAGTACAAAGGTGGAAAGAGGGATCAGTCTCGTAGCAAGTCCCGCATTGCTAAAGGCAAGAGTGACATAGAATGCTACCATTGTGGCAAGAAGGGTCACATGAAAAGAGACTGCAGAGAATGGAAAGCAGAAAAAGGCAAAGAGAAAGCTGAAGACCATGGTGAGAAGAACAAGTCCTCAGTGAAGATTCAAGAAATAAATGTGACAAACACTGTTGCAGAGGATGACAGTCTAGTGTCAGGAGACATCTACTTCTTGAAGAATACAATGGACTCAGCTCTTCTTACAACATCTGATGGAAATGCACTGAGTGACTGGATTATAGACTCAGGGGCATTACTTCATGTGTCTCCAAACAAGGAGTGGTTTACCTCTTATGTGACCACTAAAGATCATGTTGGGCTAGGCAATGGGCAGACATGTGAGATCTTAGGTGTTGGAGATGTTCAATTGAAGTTTCAGAATGGCTCTTCTTTCACGCTGAAGAATGTGAGACATGTTCCCGCAATTACAAAGAGCTTGATCAGCACAGGTTTACTTGATGATGCTGGCTACGTCACCACTTTTGGACAGAACATGTGGAAGATATCCAAGGGTTCTATGATAGTAGCACATGGAGTAAAGTCTGGAGGACTTTACATGATTTATGTATCAAATGTCTCTAAAAATGTAATCAATGTAACCGAGCAGCCGAACATTTCTTTGTGGCATAGCCGGTTAGGACATATGTCCAAGAAGGGAATGGAAATCTTGTCTCGTTCTGGTTATTTGCCTGGCTTGTCATTTAATGATTTTGAATTCCGTGAACATTGTCTGTATGGTAAGCAAACACAGCAGCCACATAAGCATAGAAGCAGTAGAAGAGATACACAGTTGGCACTTATTCATAGTGATTTGTGTGGACCTATGCCTAACCTATCTCTAGGGGGAGCTTCTTACTTTATGACATTTATAGATGATTACTCGAGGAAAGTATGGGTTTACTTTCTGAAGCACAAGGATGAAGCGTTTAGTGTTTTCAAAATGTTTGTGACCCTTGTGGAGAATCAGAGTGGCAAGAAGCTTAAATGCTTACGCACTGACAATAGTGGAGAGTATGTTTCAAAGGCCTTTCAAGACTTTTGTGAGTCAAAAGGTATAAAACGTGAACTTACTGCTCCTTGAAATCCTCCTCAAAATGGTGTTGCTGAGAGGATGAATAGGACCATACGAGAGAAGGTCAGAAGTATGTCGTCTAATGCACAATTGCCAAATGGGTTTTCGGCTCAAGTTGTATCAACATCTGTTCATCTTATAAATAGTTCTCCTAGAAAGTTTTTGCAGAAGGATTCAGTGTGGCAGAGATGGTATGGTCAGGCAAAATGCCCTCATACAAGCATCTTAGAGTCTTTGGCTGTGAGGCATATACTCCATGTTCCAAAGGAATTTAGGAACAAACTTGAGCCAAAGAGTAGAAAGTGCATCTTTCTAGGCTATGGTAATTCTGGTGAGATGGGGTATAGACTTTGGGATCCCGAATCCAGAAAGGTTATTCGCAGCAATAAAGTTCACTTTAATGAAGCCAAATATCATTCTAAACCAGAGAGGGTTGAGGAGATTAGAAGAGTTGTCTTCCAAGAAGATGGACCTGCACGTGCAAGACAAAATGTCAGGGCTCAAGAGGAGCAAGGACAGGATAGAGTGGAACCACAGGTTGTGGTTGAGCCTGGGCCACCTATTTTGCGTAGATGTGGACGTATCACGTGACCTCCTGATAGGTTTGCTCCATCTATGAACTATGTCATGTTGACTGATTGCAATGAGCCTTCATGTTACAAGGAAGCAGTGCAAATGAAGGACTCCCAGAATTGGCAATTGGCCATGCAGTCAGAGATGACAGCTCTGCATAAAAACTAGACATGGAAGCTAGTTAAATTACCACAGGGCAAAAAGGCTCTACCTTGTAAATGGGTTTACAGGTATAAGATCACCACTCATGATAGTCAGCCAAAGTACAAAGCAAGGCTTGTTGCTAAGCAAGAACAAGGCATTGACTTTGATGAAGTCTTCTCTCTGGTGGTCAAGATGACTACATTGAGATGCTTTCTTGCATTGGTTGCCATATTATATTTGGTGTTGCACCAAATGGATGTCAAGACAACGTTCTTGCATGGTGATTTAAATGTGAAAATTTACGTACAGCAGCCAGAAGGGTTTGTTGAGAAAGGCAACGAAGATTTGGTATGCCAGTTGTTAAAGAGTCTTTATGGCTTAAAATAATCACTGAGGGCATGGTACCATAAGTTCCACAAGTTTATGCTTTCTCAAGGCTACAAACGTAGTGAGTTCGATCACTGTCTATATACAAAGAAGGCTAAGGATGGCAGTTGGCTGATCCTTATTTTGTATGTGGATGACATGTTGATTGCTAGCAAGCACTTGGAAGAAATTTCATCTTTGAAGTCAAAGATGGCAAAATCGTTTGACATGAAATACATGGGTGAGGAAAGTCATATACTTGGTATGCGCATTGAGAGAGACAGATCAAAGAAGTTGATTTGGTTATCTCAAACAGAGTATATTGACAAGGTTTTGCAATGTTTCAATATGGAGAAGGGAAAGGCATTGAGTGTTCCATTGCCACCATATGTGAAACTTAGCAAACAAGATTTTCTTGTGTCTGAGGAAGAACAGGTTGAAATGGATAAGATTCCATATGCGTCTGCAGTGGGTAGTTTGATGTATGCAATGATTGCTACTCGCCCAGACATTGCATTTGCAGTGGGAGTAGTAAGTCGATACATGTCAAACCCAGGCAAGAAACATTGGGAGGTAGTGAAAGGAATATTGAGATACCTGAAAGCTACAAAGAGTATGCGCATATGCTATGGGAGTCAGGAGCTAAGTGTAAAGGTTTTTACAGACTCAGATTATGCAGGTGACTTAGACAACCGAAGGTGTACGTCAGGGTATGTCTTTACATTGGCTGGTGAAGCAATATCATGGCGTTCTAGATTAAAAGATTGTGTTACTCAGTCTACTACAGAGGCTGAATATGTTGCAGCATCAGAGGCATGCAAAGAATCAATTTGTCTTAATCGACTAGTAACAGATTTGGGAATCAAAGAAGAGATGCCTATGTTATATTGTGATAGTCAAAGTGCTATACAATTGGCTCGCAATCCAGTTTATCACTCAAAGAAAAAGCCTGTGGATGTGAAGTATCATTTCATCAGGGAAATGCTCGAGGATAAGCAACTTCAACTTGTCAAAGTTCACACCACAGAAAATCCTGCTGATCTACTTACAAAAGGACTTCCCTCTGAGAGCTTTGCGCATTTTCGCAAGCAGTTAGGTGTAGGGTAGTACATCACTTCTCTACATCTCTTGTATATTAGCTTGTATAGTAGCTTCTCTCACACTTAAAGTACCACATTGGACTTTAAGTGGGAGGTTGTTGGGGTGTAAAGCCCAATGTGGTCGCCCAGGTAAGTGGGCGGGCCGCCAGGTATGTACACATATTCTTTTGTTAAAACCAAATAAGAACTCACTATGCTCTACACATTACAGTAGAGTGAGTTCACTATATCATCGTGCTATTCTTCTCGCACTCTCTCTAGCGTCGCACTTCCGCTCGTACTCCTTCACCTAGTGGTTCATAATCCCTTTATTGTGGATAAATGGGAGATGACTGGCACCAAGGACAAGGTAGATTACGAGCTGGCCGATGAGCCACCCAAAATGGAGAAACAAAACGCGGTGCTCAGACGCACCAATAAGACAGAGCACCTTAATACAGACAACACATATGTGGGGCTATAGAAGTTTAATAATGGAGAACAAACACTATTATAGATGTGATGAACCCCGCATCAAGGAACTGACAGACCGTAAAAACCTGTATGTTTTCACGTACACAGAGGGGAGAAGTATTCAGGTGGTCATAATAGAAAATTATGGCCAAAATTACTTTCCAATAGATCATAAGGAATTAGAGAGATATACATATTTTGGAGGACCACTCCACCAATACTATGTAAATCTGGAAGAGGTAAAAACCACGACTACTCACACGAGACCTGAGACTGTACATGTGAGCCCAGTGAGAACCAGGGTGGAGGAGTCTTTTGAACATGAATGAGTCCCAAACACAGGACCTTTAGGATCAATGAATGAGTCTTTTGAACATGAATGAGTCCCAAACACAGGACCTTTAGGATCAATGAGGTCTAGGGCTTTTATGAACACACATAGGGCAGTATTGTTCCTGATGTCACTTACACCACTAGAATCCCTCCGACTATTACACAAGATTGACTTGACGAACGTATAGCAAATAGGATACCACTGGTAGTACCAAGAGGAGATTATGAACCTAGAGAAGCCACACCAAGAGTACCCAAAAAGTATAATGGATCAGGAGATCCGTATGACCATGTTTCGATATTCAAACAAGTGTTGAGAGCGGAATGGGTAACTGATTTCCATACTCAATATGAAGGTTTTGGGGACATTAGAAGGGACAGCTTTGACTTGGTCCCAACCGTTAAACAACTTGGAATTCCCAAGTATTGAGCAACTTCTCCAAGAGTTCGTTGAGGAATGCTCAAAGAGGGGAATCAAGCATAACACTGTTTCCCAGATCTATGTATTTAGGCAAAAGGAGAAAGAAAGTGAAGGAAGCATGGCTTTGTTTTAAGCAGTATATAGAAAGGTGCCCTGTTTGAGAACTACCTCAGGATGACTCGAGACTTTCAGTCCTTTTCATAGAAGGATTGTGAAATGAAACGCTCAAAAATTACTTGCACTTGAAGGCATGTGTAACCTTTGAGCAAGTCAAAAAAGAGGCGTTGTATCTGGTAGATAATTGCAAGGCATATGGGGAGGTGATTGAAGATACAGATCAAGGAACGAGTAGTACCTCTTCAACCATTAGTGAGTCCATGATGGAATTGGGTGGGCAAAACCCAAATGTGTCGGATGTTGATCAAATGATTCAGGAAGTGATCAGAAGGATAAACCAAGGAAACAGACGAACCCAAACACATGACAACTGCCCACTTGAAAATGCGACACTTGTGGATGAGATCATCCAACTCAGTGGTGCAACCTTCAACAAAGGCCAGGAGTAAATGCACCGTGAGTACTGAAGTGGTGTGCTACCGAACAAAAATGGACAAACCATGAAACCCACGACTATTTCTATAATCGAATCTATGTTAGAGAGACAATACGGACCACATGGAGGCCAACAATTTCCACCCCCTCCAAGGTACCAGCGGTAGGGCCAAATAACGCAATCCAAGGGCCGGGTAGGAAAAATCTCAACCTGTGTTGGGACATCAACCTACTTTACCCCAAGAAAATAGGGCCATGGTGAGGATTTCTCAACCCATAGAACCACATTCTGATCAGAGTATGGTCCAAGTAGTCTCATATCGGGAAGATTCAGACAATACCTACAAAAGGGTATTTGATGGGAATGCATATGCTCCAGAGGGACACATTCCATGGATAATTCCTGAAGAGATGCCCGAGCCCTCATGCATAGTAGAGCCAACTAAAAACCATTACTTGGACGATGAAAATATGCTTATGTTCATGGCAAACCAGGGCTACAAACCTAGGGGGTATCCTCCTAGAGCAAGACAACCGATGGGGGATCCACAAGCTTCTCCACCACCTCTAGGACCATGCTATGAATGTGGCGGTGATCATTGGGCAAGAGTTTGTCCAAACAAAGGAGAACGGGTAAAATTTTTTGGGTTTTGTGATGGATGTACCACTAATCATCTCATTCCACAATGTCCAAAAAACCTTGACAACAAAGGGAAAGCAACCATGAACAAGATGGGGATTATGCCAAGCTCAAGTGGATTAGAAATAGAACTGACCATTCCAATAAACGTGGTAACAAGAGCCCAATCACATGGGGTTGCAAGGAATGCCATAGCTAGTCAAACCGAGATAGAAAATATGTCTATCCAAACCCCTAGGAAATCATGGAAGGCAAAACGAGACAAGATAAAATCCAAAAGAGAAAAAGAAAAAACGGCATTGGAAACCAAATTACTGCAAACAGAGGAACAACTGCAAAGGGAAAGAGACCTTAAGGGAAAGAGCGGGATACAAAAACCATCGGTTATACCATCGGGAGGATCTGTCTTGGTAAACAAGGTTTTTGAACCTTTGGACGCAATTTTAGAATCTTACGATGCAAGGCTAAAGCCTAACCAAACCCAAAAGGATATGTGGTTAACATACCCTCATCCGGGCTATGAGAAAGAGAGGCTAAATATGTGCAAGGAGCTCATCCAAGCCGCTCAAGCGCTTATGGAACCATCAATTCCTACTACTCCAAAAATTGAGGTATTAATCCGAGAAAAAATTCAAGAGTTAGAGGGTCGGGGAATTGAAAAGGAATACCAACGATTCTGTAAATGAAACACCATTGGATACGAGGGTGGCAGCCAATACAACAGATGGAATGTATTCTCAAGCACCATTGCCAATTCCGGAAGTAGAAGAACAATGGCCTCAAGAACTATGGGAACATATCAGGAATAGAAAAGATGGAAGTGCTACACTTCTGTCAGCTCCAATCAGAGAGATCCACTTGGAGCATGAGCTCTTCCCAAATGATATCCGATCACTGTATGGTGATGCAAGTACAACGATATCGAAAGACAGCAAACCGCAGTCATTGAATACTTTTTCTTCATTTATTGGTAACCATGAAACCCGATCGGAGGTGAAGAAAGTACCATCTCAATGGAAGGCCGATCCTAAGATGATGGATACCAAAACTCTTCATGAGCTAATGCCATCCCCTATCCGTTGATCTATCAGAGTTACTGCAAATCATATCGCATCTTTGGGAGGAGGTTGGGAAAATTTTGAAAAAAATAGGGCTGGTAATTCCGTCACCCAATGCTTCTCCAAAAACACTGAAGACACAACCCTCAAAACAAACTAAACATGAGCCATTACCAGTAAACAAGGTAGGAGATTATTGTGAAGGTGAAGAAGGAAATACTACCCTGTCAGTGGAGTACAAAGAGGTTAAGTTGATAGTAATATTGGATAGTGGGGCCGGAATAGCCACCAAAGCAATGTGGAAAAAATGGGGGAAACTTGCTCTCTGAAAGACTAGAATGAAACTTCAATTAGCTGATGGGTATCTGGAGAGACCAATTGGCATCCTAGAGCAGATTGTAGTAACCTCTTGTGGAATTGCATATGAACACACGTTCGCTATTATGAATTTCGATGAGAGCAGCAACTTCGATATCATATTGGGCAGACCATTTATGCGTCAGCTCAAAATGGTATAAGATTGGGGTTACGACTATATCTATTTAAGGAACAAGGATGTCACTATGAAAATTAGTGTCACAGATCATAGATATAGAGAAGTAGAACGAACCCCAGGAGAAGACCTGACCAAGAAGGGGAAATACGGACTTGGCTGCAGAACAAATCTCACCAATGGATAGGAGAAGCTTCCAAAGGTGGAAGTTTAAAAAGGGAAGATTGCATTCTTGATAGGACTACACAAGATGAGGCATATATACCATAGCCTTTTCCAAAAGAGATGTTTGAACCTTTTGAATGGCAACAGATACTAGCCACTCTTGATGTGTGTGTAAACGAGGTGACCCTCACCAAATTCTGCGATGAGGAAGGATATGATATCATTCCATTCCAGATGATGGCTGTTAGAACCTTTTGAATGGCAACAGATACTAGCCACTCTTGATGTGTGTGTAAACGAGGTGACCCTCACCAAATTCTGCGATGAGGAAGGATATGATATCATTCCATTCCAGATGATGGCTCTCAGCTTAGATCCAAAATTCGAATGGGAAGTCCCTAACAAGGAGGGGGTTTCCAAGTGCCGACGCATAGTGGATGAAATCTCAGTAAGAGACCTTGACCAAACGGACGAAGATGATTTCCAGGACACGACTGATAAGCTGTTAGAGGACAACACAGACGACAAGCTGTCTACTAGTTCAAATCAGAACATCAAACAGAAGGATCGACGGGTGATCTACTATGATTTTCCAAACCAAAATCCTCGAAGACATTGCAGATATCGAGATAAACACAGAAACAACCAAAACAAGATTAAAGAAGACTCAATACCTCTGTTAACCGACAAAACTTAGTACTTAAGGTTAGTAGAAGCAACTGATTGCCTCAAATACGAGATATCAAAGAGATACATGAAACCTGACACAACCAAAACAAGAACGAAAAATAAGAACACACAAAAACCAAATAAAGAAAGAAATTCAGAGAGTTGACGAAGTTGTCCAAAATGGAGAGTAAAATCAAATACAATGAACTGAAATGAGCCTTGAAAGAAGTTTGGACAACAGAAATGGAAACTGACGAGGAATCAAACGATGATAAATTTGATGCACCTTCCCACTATAAGAATTATACGATTCAAGATAGGAATATCATGGTGCAAAAACCCAAACGAGATCCCAAAGAACCAGGAACTTCATATGATGGGCTTGAAAAAGCCAAATTCATCAACTTAGCAGAACCAGGCAAGGAGTCTAAATCGGCATACATCGCCACGGATCTCTTTGACGAAGAAGAGCGACTTCTAGCCGATATGCTCAGACAATACAAATATATCTTTGAATGGTCATACAAAGATCCAAAGGGGATAGATACTGAGATCTGTCAGCACATGATACCCCTTAAGAATGATGCCAGACCACGCAGACAACGTCCTTACACGTACAATGATACTTTTGCCAAGAAAATTAAGGAAGAGATAGACTAACTGAAGGATGCCGAGTTTATCTACGAGATTGAACACACTGATTGGGTGTCCCCTCTATTGTGGTAGTACCCAAAAACAATGGCAAACTGCATGTTTGTGTAAACCTCAAACAGGTAAATGCAGCCACCATCAGGGATAACTATTCATTGCCAATAACAGATCATGTTATTGTGAGAGGGTAGTCGGGAAAGAGGCCTATAGTTTTCTGAATGGGTTCTTAGGCTACAATCAGTTGACAATTAAAGCAGAAGATCAGCATAAGACAAATTTTGCAACAGAGTGGGGTATATTTTCCTACAAGGTAATGCCTTTTGGCCAGACCAATGCCCCTGCTACATTCTAAAGACTAATGAGTCATGCATTCAAGGAAAATTCAGACAATTTCTAGAGATATACATGGATGATCTTTGTGTTCATTCTCATCGAAGAAGTGACCACATAACTCATCTAAGAAAAGTCTTTGAAAAGTGCCGAACGTATCGTATTTGCTTAAACCATGAAAAATGTGTCTTTATGGTAAGACAAGGTAAAATTTTGGGCCACATTGTGTCCAAAAACGGAATTTCCACTGATCAAGACAAGGTACAAATAATTGCCACACTACCAAGACCAACGAAGATGAAGGAAGTGCAGGCATTTGTGGGGCATTGTGGGTACTACATGCGTTTCATATATAGTATGTTGTAATAGCTAAGCCGTTGTACACCCTCATTGCTACGTTCAAATGGACAGAAGAATGCGAGCAGGCTTTTTATAAATTGAAGCAGCAATTAATTTCTGCTCCAATTTTCCAAGCCCCTGACTAGAGACAAATCTTTCATGTTCATGTCGATGCATCAGCCTATGCCATAGGATGCATACTAGCCTAGCCATGAGAGAAGAAAATGGATTTTTCCATTTGCTACTCTAGTCGACAGCTAAACAACACAGAGAAAAATTATACCACTACGGAAAGAGAAGGTATGGGAATGATATATGCCATCAAAAAATTTAGACACTACCTTCTTGCAAACAAGTTTGTTTTCTTCGTGGATCACAAGCACTACTATATCTAGTAAACAAACCTTGCAACACTGGAAGAATTGTTCGCTGGTTTATACTAATGCTTGAGTTTGACTTCACGGTAGTCGTAAAAAAGGGAACTACATACACGCGAGCAGATCATCTTTCACGATTGTTTCATGGGGAAGCACCTGAAGATATTGCTGATGATCTTTCCGACTCTTATCTGTTTAACATCAAAATGGTTCCAAGGAGGAGTGAAGAGGTCATTCCTCTACTCACAATCGACTCATTACAGATAGAAAGACAACCATCGATTATACATCAAACACAAAATCTTCATCTTTTAGCAGGACGGTTGTACAAACACGGTAAGGATGGATATTGAGACTATATGTACAGCCTGAAGAATCCACCTACTACCTCAAACAGGCTCATATACAACATACGGGATTTCACAATGGAGAAACGCAGACATGCCAACAGCTAAAGAGACTGTGAGTCTACTAGCCAACCATGGCACACAGTGTTCATACATATGTAGTTTGTGTGATAGCTGTACAAAACAACCTCCACTGGAACATGCCACCCTGTTTCGGGTAGTACAAGCACCCAAATGGAGTACTCACATAGCTGAGTACTTACAAAACAAGACCTTTCCTGAGGGATGAGGCAAGGCAAGAATGAAAATTGTAGAAGAGGAGGCCAAACACTATTTGCTCATTGCCAACCAACTGTATAAGCGGGAAAAATACAAACAACTACGGTTGTGTGCTACATAAAGCAAATATTATGTTATCTTAGAACAAGCACACTCAAGATATCCAGGGGGACATTTCTCCGCTGATAAAAAGGCAAAGCTCATGCTACACTTAGGCATATGGTGGCCAACCCTGTTTATGCATGTAGGGACCTATGTCAAACGATGTGATGAATGTCAATGCACAAAACCACCCCTACGAAGAGATGAAATTCCATTAAGGCCAATTATGGGGATACGTGCTTTCGTCAAATGGGGCATTGACGTATTGGCCCCATCATACCCTCGGGATACAGATCTCATGCACAATACATCATAGTAGTAACAGACTACATGATGAAATGGGTAGAAGCAAAGGAAACCCAAAAGAAAGATGCACGAACTACAGCTCAGTTCCTTTTCAAACACATCTTTACAAGATATGGTCTACCCATCGAAATAGTGAGTGATAGGGGAGCACACTTTTTAAACGACGTCATTGAAAGCCTCCCTGACGAATTCATGGTGGTCCATCGCAAATCAGCACCCTATCATCCGCAAGCTAATGGGCAAGCAGAGAGTACCAACGAAATCTTATGCACTGTACTCATCAAAATAGTCAGTGACTCAAGAAATGATTGGGATCAAAATCTACACACAGCCTTATGGGCTTACACAGTACCTTTTGAAACTTCCATCGAGACGACTCCCTCTAACTTGGTATTCAAGACTAATGCGATCCTACCCATGGAATTATTAATCAAAACCCTATGAGTGGAAACACAATTAGGATGGACGGGCCATGAGCTATCGGAGAGACTAGACACCCTGGAACTATTAGATGAAACCGGACTTAGAGCGATAGCTGGGATATATGCTTTAAAAAAAACAAATGAAGGCGTTTCATGATCAGCATGTGATTAGCAAGGAGTTCCAAAAAGGGGATTATGTTCTAATGTAAACCCTCAAACAACACTCCGAAAAACTCAAAATGTGAGGGATGGGGCCTTTTGTAATACATGGTATATCACAAAGCAGTGCCATCAAGCTTGCAACATTAGCAGGTGAGGCGATGCCTAATTGGACGAGTGGATGTAGATTAAAGAAATATCTTCTTGCACTGACACCAGAAGAACTCAAAACAATACATGCAGCAGCTCAACGCAGAAGTCAAGCATATGACATCGGGAACAGGCACAATACAAGGCCAAACTCCGAATATTAAAGTGCAAGGAGCAAGCAAACTTTCACAAAAAGGCACAACAAAACGATTGTATCGATACTATTCTGATAGCATCCATACAAACGGCGGCTACATGGTTAGGAGGAATGGATCTACACATTAATTTACAACTCACTAATGGCACTACCGAGCTAGCATTGGTGGACACCGGGGCAAGAGCCAATGTTGTTAACTACTCCACTTTTAGAAAACTCACAGAAGAACCTCTAATGCCAAACACGATGGGGTTCAAAGTAGCAAACAAAGGCACAATGGACAGTCTGGGCCACATAAATTTACCAATCACTATTGATGGAAAAGTTTATCCGCATCAGTTTCATGAGGTCAACGATTAGGATCTTAACGAAGCAGTTATTCTAGGAGTGCCATGTATGCACACTTATCAAGCCACACCAAACAGGCAGGACAATACCTTACAGCTCAAATAAGAGGATCCGGGTAGACTAGGAACATATAGTCAAATGGGCGACCACCTCGGTAGATCTTACTACACCAGATTTGACAGGTATGATCATTAACCTTGCAAGAACATGTGTGTATGTCCCATATTGCATCAACATTGCCAAAACAACAGATCAAAGCAATACAAAGTCAAAAAATATGCAAAATAACAGGGCCAATGGGGAATTCCAAAACTCATCAAAAACTGTAATGGAATTGGCCTATTTAACTTGAGAGTAGCAGAAATTAATGAGAGTACTTTATGAGAAATGACTTTGTGAGCATAGCGGGCGAACATAATTGAAGATAGCAACATAATCATAGCAATTAGTTAACTTGGCATGAACAATACTTTTGCAAGAGAGAGAATTTAGAGAACATGACAACAGTTGAGGACCGGATTTATGTGCAGCCGGTCCCCCCTCCAATAGGCATTTGTATTATGATTTCTCCCATTAAGAGAGACTTGTCACAATACAATCTTTGTGCTCCTTGTGACCTAGGTGATGCTATGAAGATGGAAAGCTTCATGCATCACAAGCATAACATAAACTTGAAGAAAGCTCTAACTATCCCACGCCTCAGTCCCAAGACCTCAAACACCTTCGAAGGTGGAGAGAGCTAGTAGGGAATGAGGGTAGGGAAGAGGAAGAAAAAACATTTCATAGGCGAAAGAATTAGTTCCTCACTTATCATAACTCTTCTTGCTAGCATACATAATAGCATAGTAATGAAGAAGAAGGAGATGGCAAGCTTAAGCATTGAAGCATGGCTCTTGGTTGGATTTGCACTCCATAGCCAAGAGTTTTGGTGTAGGCTCTCAACCTCTACTTGCTTGGAGAAGGAGAGGGAGCTCTTGCATTTTGCATAGCACACAATGAGAGTGTTTGTGAGTGTGTGTGGGTGAGTATACCCACTAAGCAACCCCCTAGCTTGCTTGGGTCAGCCCCCCCTTGTAGCTCATGCTTGAAGCTCATTGAACCCCTATAGGCCTAGCTAATCACAAGCAGGAGGCATTACAAGTAGCAAGGGTAGCCTTGGGACAAGTGTCCCCCTTTTCCCTTTGAGAGAGAGGACTTGATAAATGTAATATCAAGTAATTAAATCTCCTAAATAATCATTGGACACCTTGGGTGGCCAACCAATAGGCTTCAGCACACCATGAGGGCAACATGAGGAGGAACTTGACAAGTGTCCCTTTTGCTTTTTTTGTACCATGCATGCCTTGTGTGAGTGTGTGAGTGTTCTCTCTGATCCCCCTTCATGTAGGGATCGCCCCCTCCTTGTAGGGATTGAATATTTGACTTTTTGACACCTTAAGCCCCTCATGCATAGGCCCAATTCCCACCACAAGCTTGTCCCTTAAGCACTTTAAGCTTGGGCTGGGTTCTCACCTCAATTACAACCCTAGCATCTCAAGCATGTCAAGCATCTCAATCATCAAGCACCTCAAGAACATTAGTCATCAAGCATGACAAGCACCTCGAGCTGGGTCGGGTTTCCACCTCAAGCTCAACCCTAGCTTACCTAAGGTCAAAGGACTTTTACACACATTATTGGAGGTATTCAATGAAGCTAACCCTAAGGTCTTATGCTCCATTGGTTAACTTTTCTCTTTGATAGACTAACTCTCATTTGGTCCCCTTTACCATTGGCCCAGTGTTGAGATAGATCTATAAGCACATGTCTATATCTTAACCCTTGTTCCTGTTTATTCTCCCACGGTAAGGGATGAGTTTAATATGAGAAAATCATTTGGGATGGTTAGATATTAGATATTAGATTTTAGGACATTACCTCTCTTTTGAAATCATAGTCGTCCTCGACTATGAGGTAGAAGAGATAAAGCCTTAGTCATTAGTCAATTTTACTTAGCGGATAGAAGATCCCTTTTTACCCTGCAACATCTTTCCAAGATGGATGACTAATCCATTTGGTGCTTGGGAGACATAGCTGCCACAAGCATGTCTGCTCTTTAGTCCATTTCATTCTCCCAAAGTAGAGTGACAAATTCTACTTGGTGTTTGAGAGATGTTGTCATCACAAACATGATTCTAAGCATGCATACTAGTTAAATTTGTGCACAATTAAAAAGAGGACTAGTCTTATAAGATAGAAACATGAGCCATTTAAAATAAATTTGTACATTTGCTTAGTCTAATGTAGCATTGTAAGCATTGACAAGGTTCATACTATCCTTAAGTTGTATTCCTTTGTTTGGAGGTGATAACAACATACAAGTGCCCACCTAGCTAAGGCGCTCGTTGGGTCATCCGGACAAAGTTTTGATGTGGTCACATTATTTTTTCGATGTTTAATACATCAAACCCTGTAAAAGCCTAATGTCAATCATCTATGTCAAGTCTGAGTCAAAGATGTAATTTTTCCAGTGATGTATGTAAAGGTCCATGAGAAGTTGGCCACCAACCACTTTAGAAAGCCCTAGGTATATAATACACTAAGGTTAGTTGGAAAAGGGAGATTATTTTTGAAGATAAGGGACTACTACGTTACATACAGGGAGCTACCTCTTTGCTCCAACTTGTAATCATCGCTTCTGTGGCTACGGTAATCCAAATTCAGTTTTGTGTCTTGCATTGTGTTCCTCTTACTCTGCTCTTCCATTCAAGTGTAAGCATTCAAAATTCGGTGAAGGTTTCAGACGCATCTGTTTAGGCCTTAAATCGATGTTTTGAGTGTTTATATGCGTATTTTATGTTGTTTTGACCCTAGGAGAGGCTTTAGGGACCCTAAAACGACCCATTAGGATCACCTGTTTGCTGTTTTTGCTGACTTTGGGACGAACGATCGCGATCATTGTACCTCTCCAAAATGCTGTGACAGTGATAGAATATGTTCCTGATAGTCCCCTGTAGCGTCCCTTCAAGTTTCGTGCGATTCCGATATGATTTGCATGGTGAACGGGCGTGATGACTGTAGAGCTGTGTAGAAGGACATAGACAGATTACTCGGCTTTAGTGTGATTGATTTGCTTGTAGAGTTAGTAGTTGCATCTCTTCGAGTTCACTTCATTAGGATTGACACCCTAGTGAGTTTCCAAGCCTCATCCGAGTCGCTTCCCCTGTATCGATAATTTTATGTTGATGCTTGAGAGCTATGCTATGGACGTCCGTCGCGGCGACCCGCAAACATTGGCGCCGCTGCCGGGGAATGAATCTTAGGTGATGAGTGACCGAGTGCGTATTCAGAGTTTTCTTATTGTTTCAAAAGATAATTTCCATTCCATTTACATTTCAGTGAAGCATCTAGACAGCGGTTTAGTGCTTAGTGGAGTCTAGGGTCAGTGGACTGGCTAGATCTACTCTTGAGAGATATAGGGAGTTGTGAGTGAGGTTGCTTTAAGCATTTTTTCTCTTCAAATTTCTTTGTATTGATTGAGTATCGATCCATCATCCGTTTTTTATCATGTTTGTTTTGTTTGATTCATTTTCTTATGTTCTTTCATTTCTGTACTTAGGAGTAGGATAAGTAAATCACATTCCAGTCAGATTTCGGGCAAAAGTCAGAGACAAAAAACCAGAAAAACCATAACTTTGGCAAAAGGGCCATAAGACTCTGAAATTAGAAAATCTGACCAAACAGAGCTGAGATTGATTCAAATCACAAAGTGGTAGCACCAAACACTAGGAAATACTTGTCAGAGAGAGCCTTTAAATTTCATCTGATTTGTTCTCTGTACTACAATCGCGATCGGTGTACCTCAGTGCCAGAATTGTACAAGATTTGACATGTGCCTTCCTGATAAGATTCTAAACAAGTTTTTCTAAAGCAACCACACCCAAAAACATCAAAAATCAAGGAAATCAAGCCACTTGGGTAAAACTAGCCTGGCAGACTCAGAAACTACAAAATCTTGACTTTTTGTGATCCAAATGCAAAAAGACTTGGGGGATAGCTCTAAAACATCAGTGTATACAAGCACGCCAAATTTGGTCTAATTTGGGCTCAGAACTACGATCGCGATCGGTGAACCTCAGTCCCAGATTTTGACCAGATTTCATATGTGGGATCCTCAGGTGTATACAAACATAAAAGTCTAAAGGATCTAGGGTCAAAAACCACAAAAAACTGATCAAAACCACTGAATACAGATCCAAGTCAAAAACTGTCAAACTGGCATAGAAATTGACTTTCAGAAGACCAAAACACATCAAAACTGGGAAGAAACCATACAGAGGGATAGCCTGTACACACGACAACCCCAGATAGCTTTCAAATCCCAAAACAAACACCAAAATCAGATCAAACCAAGAAATGGTAAATTCTTGACTTTTTTGAGTCCAAATACAAAAGTTTCTGGTAGGTAGTCTTATGATAGCCTAGTGAACAAGTTGGTGAAGTTTCATCCAATTTGGGCTCCAAACTACGATCACGATCAGTGTACCATACTGACATTTTGAGTTGAGACTTGGTGAGTAGGTAGCTGATGACTAGACAAACAACCAGGGTCAAAAAACCAAAAGACAGTTGTCAAATAGGGCAAACACTGATCACTGTTCCTCCATACCAAAATTTTGAGAAAATTCAAGTTTTTGTGATCCAAATGCAAAGTGGGTTTGGGAATAGACTATTCATACCCTTGTCTATCAACTCCTAAAATTTCATCCAATTTGGGCTCCAAACTATGATCCCGATCGGTGTACCTCAGTGACATTTTGGATTGAAAATTTATGAGTAGGTAGTTGACATCTAGTGCAACATATTTTCCAAAAGGAGCAAGGTCAAAAAAAAAAAGTGGTCAAAAGTCCCAGTTACACAATCAGGCCAATAACCGCAGAACCACCTGGGATTTGGGTTTTCATTGGTCAAAACATCTCCAAATTCAAAAATACAAAGACACTTGGTATCAAGACATCAAGGGCTAGCTACTGTGCAAAAATCTTCAAAATCTGTGACATGGGGTCAACGATCGCGATCGGTGTACCTCTACACAGTGGGGGTATCTGACTTCATAAGTTTGTAGACCTACTTGAGTACATCCCAAATCTCAAGTTTGAGAAAAAAAACCCTCTGGAAGCCAAGATACAAGCCAAAGTTCATGTGTCCTGGTCCTGAGACTGTTTTGAGTGTTGTTTCAAGTGTAGTTCACCAAAAGTGCTCTAAGTTTTGATAGACAACTCCAAATTGAGTCAGGTATAGCTAGAAAGTTTTGGTTTTAGAGCTGAATTTTTCTAGGTTTCCTAAATCCAAACTTTTAGGGTACCCCAAGACCAGTTTTCAGAGACCAAAAAGTAATAAATTCCTGACTTTTTAGAGACTTGACCAGGGGCAAAAAGGGATTGTGTGCACTGAGCCAAGGTGTTCTTATCAAGGACCATCTTGAGAGTATTGAGTGAGGCTTAAACATGACAACTCATCCATCATTAGGGTTTCCCACTCAACTCAGAGCTATGCCACCTACACAAACAACCAGAAATAGTGCAACACCCATAACAAGAGGGCTGAGACAAGACCATGAGGCTTATCAATCATATCAAGCCAAACCTCAAGGCATGGCTCATGGATATTTGTCAAGTGATCATGTAGCTCACTGGAAGCCAAACCAATCAACTAAAATGCGGGAGTTTGGAAGAACAAAAGTGGAAACCGTTGGAGACTTAGAGGAGAAGCATCCTCTAGTCAACAAACCCAATGTGAGGTTCATCAAAACCAATGAAGCCACGAGAGTTCTAACGGATTACACTTATGATGGCCTTTATAGGTTACCTATTGGGGATCAAAACAACTTCTATAGATGTTTAAATTCCATCATTGAAGAGTTGACAGACTACAAGAACCTCTATGCCTTCACATACACAGATGACCAGGGAGTGCAAGTTCTAATGGTAGATAAGTATGGATGAGAGTACAAACTTATCAGCCCAATTGAACTAGAAAGATATACATACATGGGTACTCCAATCTCTGCTTACTACTTTCAACCGAGTGTAAGCGTACCAAGGTTTTTGGAGACTGATTTGCAAGAAGCTAACATTGAAACTATGGAATCAAATGGACCTCAAACATCCAGAATAGCTATTCACGGGAGTGTAGCTTCTATCTCATTGAGTGGAACCAAGATACCACCAATTAGACTTACAAATCCATCAACGTTTCCAAAACATGTCTCAAAGGGGATTCCACCAGGATTTGCTCCAAGACGAGAAGAAGGAACGAGGGATGTCTTTGTGAGAGACCCCAACACGCTAAGATACATGGTTGAACAAGAACCAATGAGACCATATCAATTGGCCAAATGTGTCAAGAAGAAGTATGATGGGTTAAGGGATCCATACGTACATGCATCCTTGTTCAAACAAGTGTTAAGAGCCGAACAAGTATTTTATTTTCATACACAGTATGAGGGATTTGGCTTAACCTTGGAAGGGATAGCATTGAATTGGTTCCAACCGTTGGACAAAAATGCCTTCTCAAACATTGAACAATTGTTGCAAGAATTTGTTGTGGAGTTCTCTAAAAGGAGAATCAAGCATAACACAGTGTCCCGAATCTATGCATTCAAGCAAAAAGAAGATGAGAGAGTGAAGGAAGCATCGCTACGCTTCAAACAATATATAGAGAGATGTCCGGAACGCGAGTTACCACTGGATGAAAGATTATCAATTCTCTTCATAAAGGGTTTGAAAAATGAAACTCTCAAGAAAGATTTGCACTTAAAAGGATGTACTTCCTTTGAACAAAGTCACAAGAGAAGCGTTATACCTAGTTGACATTTGTAAAGCCTATGGCGAGGAAATTGGTGATACAAAGATCACTATGGATAATGCTCCTTTAGCATCTAGTGAAACCAACACAAGGCAAGTGGTTATGTCTCAATTAATGACCAACCTAGATGAGCTAGTAGCGCAGGTAGCACAACGAATAAAATGGTGTGCCATTGAGCAAAAATGGACCAATCATGAGATGAGTGAGTGCTACGATAATCAAACCTCACGAGGGGGATACTATTTGGACATCAAATAGAAAAACAAATGCCATTACCAAATCATCCACTATTTCAAAATAGGGTTGTATCAAGGGCTTTACAAAGAGCTGAGGTATCACAACCTAGGCTAGGGTAAGAATCTATGAGAAAACTCTATTCATTGAATGAGGACACTCTGATGTTCATAGCCAATCAAGAGCATAGACCAGAGACCATTGTGGCTAAGCAAGAACAACCATCAATTGTGCCACCAGTGACTCAACAAGATGGACCATGCTACAAGTGTGGAGGTAAACATTGGGCCAAGAATTGTTCTCGTGTAGAGATAATTGGATATTGTTTGGAGTGTGCCATTACACACGTTGTTCCTAATTGTCCAAAACACCCAAACAAACAGGGGAAAACAACAATGAATGTTGTGGGAGTGTTACCTTCTCCAAGCGGATCAGAGGCAGAACCCAAAATTCCTGTGAAGGTAGTGACTAGAGCCCAAGCAAAAGAAAATGCTGAGGACCAAGTTAATGAGGAGAAAGATCAACAACCCAAACAAGGGGAAATAGCTAGTGTGTCAGTGAGGACTGAGAGAAAATCCTGGAAAGCCAAAAGAGACAGAATTAAAGCAAAAACAATTACAAATCAAACTGCTCTACAAACAGAATTACAAGAGACAAAGGAGCAGTTAAAACAAGAACGGGAGCAATAAGAAACCAAGGAAGGCGTCTTCCGGAGGATCTGTGTTGGTAGACAAAGTCCTAGAGCCATTAGATGCTGCACTGGAAGCATATGAGACTAGATTGAAACCCAACCAAACCCTAGAGAAACGAGGGATGAAATATCCTCATGCTGAGGTAGAGACTGAGAGGTTGAAAATGTGTAAGGAATTGGTAAAAACTGCATAGGCAATGATGGAGCCTGAACCACCAATTCCACCTCCAGAAAAAAAACCAAAAAGTGTTGGATTTGAAATGCCTAAGGCAAAGGTTGTTGAAACATTAACTCGAAGAAACATTGAGCTAGAATCACAAAAGGATATCCAAGCAAAGACTGCAACACAAGAAACCAACAACCTATAAATTCAACTAGATGATCAAGTAGTGGCCAACACCACTAATGACGCAAGGTCAAGATCACAATTTATGGTACCTATCCCAGAGATAGATGATCCATGGCCAAATGAATTGTGGGAAGCAATTAGAAGTGCAAAAGATGGAAGTGCAACTTTCCAATTTGCACCCATAACTGAGGTCAATACAGGGCATGAAGTCTATCAGGGAGACGTTCAATCTCTAAATGGAGATGCAGGGACGGAAGTTTCAATTGAAAGCAAACCAAAGTCCTTGAAGACCTTACCCTCATACATAGGAGAACATGAGGCAGATTCAGAGACTAGAGTGGTGCCATCTCAGAGGAAAGCCATATCCAAGATGATGGATACAAAGAGTATGCAAGAGTTGATGTCAGCTCCAATACAATGCACCATTACTCTATCTGAACTGCTTAATATTAGACCACATGTATGGGATGAAGTAGGCAACAATTTGGGAAAGATGGGATTAAAGATACCTCTTCAAGATCTACCCTCAAATGAACAATCAAACAAAACTCAACAAGAAAGTGCAAACGCTAAACCTATGCCAATAAACAAGGTGTGGGAATATTGTGAAGGAGAAGAAGGAAACACCACCTTACCTGTGGAATACACAGGAGTTAAAACATTGGCTATACTTGATAGTGGGGCTGGAGTAGCCATAACCACAAAAGAAATTTGGAAAAAATGGGGTAGACCAGCGCTTAGGAAAACTAGAATGAAGCTGCAACTTGCAGATGGATACACAGAAAAAGCTCTGGGTATCCTAGAGGAAATTATTGTGACTTCTTGTGGGATTGAATATGAACATACATTTGCAATAGTAGATTTTGGAAAAGGGAACAATTTTGATATCATTTTAGGAAGACCTTTCATGCGTCAACTTAAGATGGTTCAAGATTGGGGCTATGACTATATCTACTTGAGACATAAAAAGATCACCACAAAAATAAGCATAAAACACCATAGCTATAGAGATGTGAATAGAACTCCTTTAGAAGAGATTGACTCTACTATAGCCAATGGGAAAGAGATACCTGCGTGGCTACAAACCAAACAAGAACTTTGGATGTGTGGTGCTTCGAAGTGTGGAAGCTCAGTGAAGGAGGATTGCATCCTAGAAAGATCAATGAACGATGAAGCTCACATACCGGAACCCTTTCCAGAGCAATTATTTGAACCCTTTGGATGGGATCAAATATTGGCGACTCTTGATGTGTGTGTAAATAAGCTAACTCCAATTAAGTTTTGTAATGAAGAAGGCTACGACCTAGTTTCGTGTTTTATGTTGAAAGTGTTGAAGGAAGCTAACGAGATTTGTGAGTGTGAAGGCAAAAAAGGTCAAACAGATAGCTACGTCATGGAGCATGATGCCAAAGTGCACATGAAGAAAGCAGAGAAACCACAAGAGTATGTCATTATTGACATACCTGAAAAAACAAAGAAGCCGACTCCAGAAAAAGTGAAAATAAAAGTAGATGAAGGAGAAAAGCTTCCAAGTTCAACGGAAAATCTTCAACAAACGCAAGATCAAAAGAAGAACAGGGACAAGGAAGAAGATGGACTATCTCCTACGATGATCAAATTCAATTTATGCGGACAAACAGGGCTCAAGGTTACATGTTCGGCCGCAATTGATCCTTATGCTACTAAGAATCTAATGACTTATGGAACGTGGATCATGATGGGAAAGCCACCAATCAATGAGCTAGAAGAAACAGTTTACACAAGTTCAAAAATGCCGATTCCTAGCTTTGGGGTGGCAGAAGCTGTACTCAAATTGAGTACCAGGGAGTATAAAGATACTTTCCACATAATCAACTCCCATCATATCAAAGAAAGTCTGGTCCTGACAGAAAGCTGGAGGAACATCTTCTTTCGACAGCAATCAAAAGCTTCAACAACAAAAACGGTAAGACTCCATGAAGCTTCTCAGATCCATGCAGAGAAGAAATTGCCAACCATCATGGAAAAAGGTAAAGCAAAGGTAAACATTGAAGTATATCAACCTCGCCAGACGACTTTACCTTCAACGAGCTTCCATCAAATTTCCTACAAAGCCTCTACATCAAGAGCCACACCATCAACAATGCAATGGAAACCAAAGCAAAAAGTCTATCAACCAAAGTTTCCATCACAAAAAAGCATCCAGAAGAAGCCGAAGAACGTCAACCAAGTGTTGGTATCCAAAGAGCACATCCAAGTCAAAGACCCAGTTTGCATACATGAAACACGGGTTCAACCACAACAACAAAAGGTGACAGGGTGGATAGCATCAAATGAGTCAATCATTGCTCAAGGCTACTTCCAAGGAAACACTAATGTTTGGGCCAAAAAGCCTAAAGTAACAGCCTGGACCTACCCACCTCAACCAACGAGTTCTACAAGGAACAAGACGCGGCATCAACGAAATACAAAATACTCAGGCAAGCGAAAGAACACCAACAAAAGGCAAACAAAAAGACCTTCCAAGCGGGCAACGCAAAAAGTTTGGGTACCGAAATCAGACTTCAATGAAGATACCCAACACAAACAGGTGAATCAGCGGGTGATTCCAGCGAAGCTACTCGAAGCACAAGGATTCTATGAAGGTAACACCCAAATGTGGTTACCCAAAGTAGTTGCTCAATCTAGAGCCACTAAGACCAACCAAGTAGCAAAGGACCCCACACAAAGCCAATCAACAACAATAAAGAGCCAATGGAGACCAATTACAACCAAGGCTGCTGCAATCTACAGATGGATACCTTGTCATCAATTACAAAAGCAAGGCTTTTACAACGAAAATCATCAGGTTTGGATACCAAAGCTTAGTGTCCATCAAATTATAGAAGAAGATAAAATGCCAAAGACGGTCACACAAGGACCAAAAACAAGATGGGTTCCAAAACTGCTAGTGGAAACTCAATCACAGAGAACCCACACATCACGACAATCGCTTCTCATGGGAATTAATGCAAGGGCTACATCAAGCCCTATCAGAGCTGAAGGACTTGTTTTACAAAGCAGTATCAACATACAACAAGAAAGTCAAGAGGAGCCAAAATATGCCAATCTACTCGACAAAATGGTGGCATCCAAAGACCAAAGCAATGATAGCGGCCTTAATCTCAAGAACTTATGGTATTGGGTTTCAGGCCATGAATAGGTAAGTCCAAGTCGCCATTAAAAATACATGGCATAAAATTCAAGAGTCGGGCAGTTGAGCCACTAAATGAGCAAGGCATTAGTCCCAAAGCTTCAAGTAATATTCTTTGTGGTCTAAGAGTCTTAGCTATTCTAGGTACTGCTCAAGGTGGAGAAGTTGAGCATATTTATGTTGTGTCGCTCATGCTGGTATAGGTGAGCATAAGAGTCCAAGTCTATGTATTTTAAGTTTGGTAAAGTGAAGAAGAGAGTCCAAAAGACACTCACGCACTACCCATAGTGAGGAATGAGTGGAGAAGCTTCTACATCGAAAACCCTTCTTGGAAACGTGCAAGCTATTGAGACGTCATTTGATGTCACATGTGCTACATTTTTTCCTTGAAGCACCCATCAACTCCATCCTTTACACTACATGCTTTTGTTTGAAAACTTCTCATAAGCATATAGAGTGTCCCATAATTGGCACTTACATTAGGCACTCTTCCTTTGTTTCTCCCACGCACTCACCTTGCATGACAGGTACTTCGATTCCAAATGCTCAACTCCAATAAGATCATATACCAAAGGCGCTTTTTTCCCACTGGGTTTTTTCCTTTGGTCATCCAGGTTTTAAGACCCTAATCCAGACCTCATCATCAACTTCTTGTATATATTCCTTCTTCATCACAATAAGGAAAGGGCTACCTAAATCAATCAACAACAACTTGGAGCAAAAACAACAGGTCTCCATATGCTTATCAAGAGCATCTTTTATCTTCAAGGGTGACAACAAAGCTCCATCCAACAATAGCACGTCAAAGAATGGACTACAACATCAAGCAATGAGAAATTTAGCAAGCGAGCTATCCACAACAATCAAAAGTAGCTCACACAGTGCTTCAACATTGGTGACCTATTGCAGACAACTCAAATTGCAATGGACCTTGAAAGAATATCCATCATAAATTCCACACCACAAATAGGATCAATTCTACATGATCAAACACTTCAACATCCATCTTTACGGCACGGCTAAGATTGGCAACCAAGAGGCAAATGCACAACAAGAAGAAACGTTGCCTTGATAATCAAAGCTCAAATCGACAGCTATGCATCACTCAAGGAAGGGGGGAGCGTCATCAACAACAACACGCTTCCCAAGATGAAGACCAACCTTGAAGACAAAGCTAAAGACAACCCTATGACAAGACTGCACAAGGTCGTGTCAAGGGACGACACGAGCAAGGAAGGGGGGAGTGTTTGGAGGTGATAACAACATACAAGTGCCCACCTAGACAAGGCGCTTGTTGGGTCATCCGGCCAAAGTTTTGATGTGGTCACATTATTTTTCCGATGTTTAATACATCAAACCCTATAAAACCCTAATGTCAATCGTCTATGTCAAGTCTGAGTCAAAGATGTAATTTTTCCAGTGATGTATGTAAAGGTCCATGAGAAGTTGGCCGTCGACCACTTTAGAAAGCCCTAGGTATATAATACACTAAGGTTAGTGGGAAAAGGGAGATTATTTTTGAAGATAAGGGACTACTGCGTTACGTATAGGGAGCTACCTCTTTGCTCCAACTTGTAATCATCGCTTCTGTGGCTACGGTAATCCAAATTCAGTTTTGTGTCTTGCATTGTGTTCCTCTTACTCTGCTCTTCCATTCAAGTGTAAGCATTCAAAATTCGGTGAAGGTTTCAGACGCATCTGTTTAGGCCTTAAATCGATGTTTTGAGTGTTTATATGCGTATTTTATGTTGTTTTGACCCTAGGAGAGGCTTTAGGGACCCTAAAACGACCCATTAGGATCACCTGTTTGCTGTTTTTGCTGACTTTGGGACGAACGATCGCGATCATTGTACCTCTCCAAAATGCTGTGACAGTGATAGAATATGTTCCTGATAGTCCCCTGTAGCTTCCCTTCAAGTTTCGTGCGATTCCGATATGATTTGCATGGTGAACGGGCGTGATGACTGTAGAGCTGTGTAGAAGGACATAGACAGATTACTCGGCTTTAGTGTGATTGATTTGCTTGTAGAGTTAGTAGTTGCATCTCTTCGAGTTCACTTCATTAGGATTGACACCCTAGTGAGTTTCCAAGCCTCATCCGAGTCGCTTCCCCTGTATCGATAATTTTATGTTGATGCTTGAGAGCTATGCTATGGACGTCCATCGCGGCGACCCGCAAACATCCTTGCATCCATTTAGCATCTTTAAAAGGATACTTTTTGAACTTAATAAGATATCGTCTTATAATCTTACCATGTCTTAGTACCTTGTCTTCATGCTGAAGGATAGATTCGGGTTCTAGCACCTCTTCTTGGTCTTCAACTTTGGGAGGGTCTTCAATAATTGGTTCACTTGGTGGCTCTCCTTTGTAGGGCTTAAGTAGGCTTACATGAAAGGCATCGTGTATGAGCCAATGGTTGGGCAACTTGAGTTGATAAGCCATCTCATTGATGGGCTTTAAGATTTGGAAAGAACTAAAGTATCTTTTTGCTAATTTAGCATAATACTTTTGATGGCCCGTAGGACTTTTGCCCGTCATTGCCTTAATCGAGCCTTAGGAAACTTGAGTAAGACCCAATCATTTTATTTGAACATTAAGGATCTTCTATGCTTATCAACAACAACTTTTTTTCTTTGTTGAGAGATGGATATAGCCTCCTTAATCTTTTGAAAAGATTCTTGTAGGTCACGGCTATACTCATCGGCGGCGAAGATCTTCGTATGTACTTTGAGTAGAAAGGTACTTTTAGGTCTTCCCTCAATGATCTCAAAAGGTGCTTTTCCCATAGAGGTATGTACAGTATTATTGTAGGCATACTCTATAAGAGGTAAGTACTTTTCCCATTGTGAGCGTTGATCTACTTCGGTAACATAAGTCTTGAGTAGATCGAGTATCGCAAGATTGGCTATCTCACTTTGGCTACATTAGAGTAAGCAAATGTACAAATTTCTTTTAAATGACTCGTGTTTTTGTCTTATAAGACTAGTCCTCTTTTTGATTGTGCACAAATTTAACTAGTATGCATGCTTAGAATCATGTTTGTGATGACAACGTCTCTCAAACACCAAGTACAATTTGTCACTCTACTTTGGGAGAATGAAATGGAATAAAGAGCAGACATGCTTGCAGCAGCTATGTCTCTCAAGCACCAAATGAATTAGTCATCCATCTTGGAACGATGTCGTAGGGTAAAAATGGATCCTCTACCCGCTAAGTAAAATTGACTAATGTGACTAAGTCTTTATCTCTTCTACCTCATAGTCGAGGACGACTATGATTTCAAGAGAGAGGTAATGTCATAAAATATAATATGTAACATTTAATGGTCTAGTAACTTGTGTGTAGCGGAAAATAGCATGAACATAGTGAGCATTTCATTAGGATAGATTCCTAATGAGAATAACAAGAGTGCTTGGGTGGAGAGAGCAACAAAAAGCATAAAACCTAGTTAGATAGCATGCACAATACTTCAAAAGAGAGAGAAATTAAGCAATTGACAACAGTTGAGGACTGGATTTGGATGGAGCTGGTTCCCCCTCCAAAAGGCTTTGTATTATGGTTTCTCCCATCAAGAGAGACGTTTTACAATACAATTTCTTGTGTTCCTTCAATACTAGCTAGTGCAATGAAGATGGAAACTTCATGCACTAAGAAAAACGCTTATCAAACACAACATCAATTCCCTCATGGTCTCAGACCCAGGACCTCACACACCTTCAAAGATGGTGAGAGCTAGCGGGGTATGAGAGAGTAGATTGAGAGGAAGAAGGAGTATTCTTACGAGAAAGATGTACATCTCCTCACATAATCACTCATACCAGCATAGCTTAGCTTAGTAATTAGCATGGTAGAGGTGATGAGCATGCATTGAAGCCTGGCTCTTGGTTGGATTTGCATCACAAAGCCAAGAGTTGTTGGTGTAGGCCTTCCTTCTCACAAGCTTGGAGTAGGTGATAAGCTTTCCATAAAAGCTTGGGAATGAGAGAGAGTCTTCTTACTCCACACATGAGCTAGTGTGAGTGTGCAGGTGACAATGCCTTTGAAAAATCAGCCCCATCTCTCTCTTGGTCGACCCCTCTTGCTAGCATCCTATTGGACCTCCCCAGGCTTATCCAATGGTAATTAAGCAGCATAAGTGATAGCCTTCTGACATGTGTCCCCCTTTCCCCTTTTGTGAGAGCTTTAGGTAAATATTTAATTCAACTAAAGTCTCATCGGACCCCTTTGCCTCCTAGCCAATAGGAATCAAGCAAGCCATTGGGCTGTTGAATGCTCATTGGACCCCTTAGGAGACTGTCCAATAGTCTTCTAGAGAGCTTAATCTTATTGGTTCTTTTATTAAGTGTTTTTAAATTAATTAAACTAGAGTTACTCTAGCCTAATTCTCATTGGTCCACCTCCAAGGCCATCCAATAGGAATTGGGTACACCTTATGGGCATCTGGGCTAGGGTGCTGACATGTGTCCCTCATTCCCTTTTGTAAAGGGAGCTTGTGTGTGTGTGTGTGTGTGTGTGTGTGTGTGTTTGTGTGTGTGTGTGTGTGTGTGTGTGTGTGTGTGTGTGTGTGAGTTTCCCTCTCATCCCCTACTTGCAAGGCTTGCCCCCTCCTATGTAGGGATTGATAAAGACTTTTTGTGACACACACTAAGCATCCAATTTCCCTAGTGTTTGGCCTTTGGACACAACCTTTGAATTTTGGAACCTTAGCATTTTGGAAGTCTTAATGGGCTGAAGCTTAGGGTCTTTTTAGCCCATTGTTGCACATGGATCTTTTACAGATGGCCCCCCCTTTGAATCCCTATTTTCCCTCCTTTGGATCCCTAGTGTGGCGGGTCTGCTAGCTTAACCAATATTATAGCTTTTTCTCCCCTGGCACTTCCCCATATTAAATGATCAGTTTAACATGAGAAAATCATTTAGGAGAATTAGATATTGATTATTATGACATTACCTCTCTCTTGAAATCATAGTCGTCCTCGACTACGGGGTAGAGAAGATAAAGCATATATATTAGTCCTTTTTCCTAGCAGGTAGAGGATCCCTATGTTACCCTACGACATCGTTCCACAATGGATGACTAGTCCATTTGGTGCTTGAGAGCTTGAGGCTGCCGCAAGCATGTCTGCACATTAGTCCTATCAGTCTTCCATAGTAGAGTGACAAGCTCTACTTGGTGTTCGGGAGACGTTGTCTCCGCAAACTTGATCTAAGCATGCATACTACTTCATTTTTGTGCACAATAAAGAAAAAGAGAGTGTTATAAGACAAAAACCTTGTTCATTTTTAACATTTGTACATTTGCTTACTCTAGGGAAGCATTGTAAGGATTGACAAGGTTTCGGTTATCCTTTAATTGTATGCCTTGCATCCATCTAGCATCTTCAAAAGGATAATTCTTAAACTTAATAAGATATTGTCAGATAGTCTTACCACCTCTTAGTACCTTGTCTTCATGTCAGAGAATGGACTCGGGCTGCAGCACCTCTTCTTGGCATTAGGAAAATTTTGAGCTCGTTTTTGGGCCTTGTAAGAATTGTTGATGTGGCATAGCTTTCAAAAAGTGGGGATCGGTAAAATTTTTGTAAATAAGATCCAAACTTTTCGGAGGTTGGATATTTAGAATCTACTCTTCAAATGCTATCTACTGATATATAGCATGCATGTATCGGACATTGCCTTCATATAGATCTAGAAAAAGGTGATTTTAGATTACCGTAACGGTAACAAAAATTGGTTGATTGAAAAAAAATTAGATTACCGTAACAGTAACAAAAATTGGTTGATTGAAAAAAAATGGCATAACTTTCATAGAAGTCATCCAAACTTTTCGGACCTTATCTCTTTAGAATCCATTTTTTAAACGCTTTCCAATGATAGGTCATATCATGGGGTTCTGAGAAATATTTAGAGGGGTCTACCGGGTTGCTTTCTTTTGTACAACTTTGATGATGTGGCACTCTTAAAAGGCCCAAAAATGGGTTCAAAACTTTCCTAATGTCCTCGATCTCCGGTGGGTCTTCAATAGTTGGTTCTTGAGGTGGCTCTTCTTTGTAAGGCTTTAGTAGTCTCACATGGAAAGCATTGTGTATGAGCCAATGGTTGGGCAACTTGAATTGATAGGCCATCTCATTTGCCTAAGAACCTGGAAGGGACCATAGTACCTTTTTGCTAACTTAGCATAGTAATTTTGGTGTCCCGTAGGATTCTTGCCCATCTTGTGCCTTAATCGAGCCTTGGGAAATTTGAGTAAGACCCAATCATTTTCTTTAAAGGCTTGGGCTCTTCTGTGCTTGTCAGCAGCAGCTTTTTTCCTTTTTTGTTAGATAGAGATAGCATCCTTAATTTTTTGGAAAGATTCTTGTAGGTCTCGGCTATACTCATCTGCAACAAAGATCTTCCCGTGTACCTTAAGTAGCAGGGACTTTTTGATCTTCCCTCAATTACCTCAAAAGGTTATTTTCCCGTGGAAGTATGTACACGGTTATCGTAAGCATACTCCACTAAGGGTAAGTACTTCTCCCATTGGGATCTTTCATCTACTTCCGTTACATAGGCTTTTAGTAGATTGAGAATTGTTAGGTTAGCTATTTCACTTTGGCCATACGTTTGCGAGTGATAGGCCAAAGAGAAGTTTAGCCTTGTTCCTAAATTCTCAAAGACACCCTTCCAGAAGTTACTGGTCATTCTAGGATCTCTATCCGACACTATGGACATTGGCAAACCATGGTACTTGAAGATTTGTGAAATGAATAGTGTTGCCATTTGATGGGCTTTGATAGTCTTTTTGGCAGGTATAAAATGAGCTTGTTTACTCAACCTGTCTACTATCGTCCATATTCCCATGGATAGACTTAGGCAATCCATGGATATGCTCTCCGATGGTGAATTAGGGATTGGCAAAGGTTGAAGCAATCCAAGTTGCTTCCCTCTATCAAACTTTGTCTTTTGCCATACCACACATTTAGAAACATACTCTTGCATGTTTGCCTTCATGGTAGGCCAATAGAAATATGTTTCAATCCCCTTTAGGGTAGACTGACTCCCTCTATGCCCTGCATAAGGAGGAGCATGAGATTCATACATTACTTTCTCATGTAGTGAGCTAGAAACACATAGTCTATTGTTGTAGAGAAGATAACCATCTTGTAAAGTAAATGGTTCCTCTTTCTTCCCTAGTGCAAGGGCGGAAATCACATCTCTAAAATCCGGATGAATAGCATACTCATCTATCATAGAAGATAGATCATTGTGAGTTACTATGGAAACCGCATTCACTCTCGGCCGTCTTAAGAGTGCATCGGCTACTTGATTATGCTTGCCAGTAATGTGAGCAATATGAAAATGAAATTGCAAAAGGAAATTTTCCCACCTCATTTGTTTGTTGGAGAGCTTGGTCTGCGTCATGAAGTACTTAATACTTTGGTGATCCATTCACAGAATGAAAGGAGTCCCCAATAAATAGTGCTTCCATGAGTCTAAGGCATGTAGAACTGCAAGGAGTTCCTTTTCATATATGCCTAGAACTTACTCAACAGAGTCGAGCCTTCGACTTTCATAGCCTATGGCGTGCCCTTCTTGAAGCAAAATAGCTCCAAGGCGATCACCACAAGCATCACATTGGACCTCAAATGGCTTTGAGAGATCCGGTAGTGTAAGCACAGGTTGAGAGATAAGCTTTTTGAAAGCATTGTTCTCCTTCGCAGACCATGCGTACATAACATTTTTCTTTGTTAGGTCATGTAATGGTCCTGCTATTAGTGAGAACTTTTCTATGAAGCGTCTATAGTATGTGCACATACCTATAAAGCTTCTCAACTCATGAAGATTCCTTGGTTTAGGCCATCCTTTTATTACCTCTAATTTTGATGGATCCATTTGGATTCCATCTTTAGAGATAATGTGACCTAAATACTAAATCTCTTGTAAGAAAAAATCACTTTTCTTTTGATTAACATAAAGTTTATTCTCTCTTAGAACTTGAAATATTACCTAGAGGTGTCACTTGTGTTCGTCTAATGAATTAGAGTAGATGATGATATCATCAAAGAACACTCCAGTAAAGGCTCGGTGAGGCATGAATAGCTTCTCCATCAAGCGGTTGAATGTGGCTGGTGCATTGGTGAAGCCAAAAGGCATGACAATGTATTTGTAAAGACCAAACGTAGTGTGAAATGTGGTCTTTACAGTGTCTTGATCAACTATCCTTATTTGATGATAGCTGCTTTTTAGGTTAATCCTATTGAAGTAGGTGGACCCTTGTAGCTTATCAAATAGGTCTTCTATGCGTGGAACGGGAAACCTATTTTTTATAGTGATCCTATTTAGTGCTCTATAGTCGACACACATACGATATGTGCCGTCTTTATTTTGCATTAGTAGCACAGGAGAACAAAATGGAGATGAGCTAGGCCTAACCATGCCCTTCTCAACTAACTCATGCACTTGCTGCATAATCTCCTCTTGTTGAGCTTGAGAAACTCTATAAGGAGGTTTGTTAGGCGGTGAACTTCCTGGAAGAATTTCAATTGCATGGTCATCATTACCTCATTTAGGAGGTAGCTCACAAGGGATGTCGTCAATAAAGACATCCTGAAACCCCTTGAGAAAATTGGATAACTCTAAATTCCTCTGGATTGTGTATATTTTTTTTTGCTAAAACATTAGGTTCATTTTGAGAATCTTTAACAAAAATCATGTACACGGAAATAGAGCTCTTTATTGAATTTTTGAAAGCTTGTGTATGTACAATGGGTATAGTGTTACCCATTTTCTTAGCATCTATATACATATCTTTTTCCCTGAACTTAAAGGAGATTATCCTTTCAGGGAATTTAACATTGGCAGCCATGTGATCAAACCATGGTGCCCCTAGGATTACATCCTCATGCTTGAGAGGAGAGATAAAGAAGTCCTCTTTGTCCACATAGCTTTGGACATGGAGCATCAATTTCTTGATTAAGGGAGTGACTGAAGCTTCTTGCCCCTTGAAAGCACCGTCTACGGGTAGGACATCTCCCATCTCATAGGCTTGTATGCATAGCTTGGTGGCCACCTCTATAGATATAAAATTGTGAGTAGAACCAGGGTCAAAGAGAATAAAAGCATCATGTTCTGTTACCTTTCCCAAGCATGGCATAGAGGAGATCCTTTGTGGTGAATTTCCTCCTCTTGGATTTCGACCAAGGTAGCTCTAGGAGGTTCATGGCGGGTGTTCTTTTGGGGACAAGCGCGGTACGCATGCCCTTGCTCATTGCACTTGAAACAGCGGTTATCCTTGAGATAACACTCAAGCCCTTCAGGAGAGAGTTTATTTTTGCCTTTATAACTCCCTTCTCTTTAGCTTTGTTGGAGTTGCCCTTAGGAGACTTTTGGACATTGTCCTTCCCCTTAGGCTCATTGGAACCCTTGTTTTCAAGGGGCTTAGAATTGCTCTTAGCCCCTGTTTGGAAATTGATTCGATAGGCCACCATAGTATGATGTATTAGTAGCGCCGATATGGTGTGTGGCCGTTGGGAGTTCACATACTTCGCCATTTGTTCGGTTAAGCCCGCACAAAATTTCTAATTTTTCTCTCCAAAATTGAATTTTTTGAAGACAGTGGCTTTGAGTTGTAGGTCCCCAAAACTTGTCTACATATTTGTGGATGGATTCATAGGGAGAGAGCTTCAAGATTTGCCATTCGGTGAGTACTTTGTCTTTGGAATCAGTGGCCAAAAACTGCTTCATAATGGAAGCTCTTAAAGCTTTCCATGTTCGCGGAGCTTCACCATTGGCCCTTAGGCTAGATCACCATTGTCTGACGGACTTTTGAAAGTGCATAGCTACATGGCGTAGCTTAGAGGACTCCGTGAAGCCCTCATCTCCGAATGCCGCATCAAATTGTTGGATAAAGGCCAAGACCTTGTCCGTACCACCAAAAGTTCCATCATAGGTAAGGAAAGAGATGCTCTTTCCTCCCTCTTTGAATTTCTTGAGCTTGGGCGACCTCTTCCACGCGGCATAGGATTTCCTATGGCCTCTTCTTTTTTATGGTTCAAAGGTTACACATCACTTTCTTCATAAGATGAAGAATTTGAGGAAGATGGAGAAGAGGGTGACCTCTCTCGCCTTTTTCTTTCCTTGATCTTCTTTGTCTTCACCATCACTTTCATAAGAGGAAGAGGATGAAGAAGATGGAGAAGAGGGTGTCCTCTTTTGCCTTTTTCTTCTCTTGCTTTTTGTCATCCCCCTTTGAAATATGGTGTGGAGAAGTATGCGATGGTCTTCGCGTTTTTGGAGGTGATGGAGAGTGATTAGCCTGCCATCTTTGTGGAGCCATCTCGGTCGAGGTGGCGTGAGACTCACTTCTTTCTCGTTCCTTTGGTGGAGGCTCTTGAATTCTCCTTTGAGAAGGAGATGAGTCATCAAGGAGCAAATTCTGAGCCCTTCATAGGGATCCTCTTCTTCTTCCCGAATTGGAGAGATACCTCTTTTGGAAGTCTCGCAAGGAGGCTTCCTAGGTGTTCTCTCGTCATGGTGGGGAGCTTGAAGAATCCCATGAGCACGAAGCTGCCATTGCACTTCACTTTGGAGGGATGGACTTCCCATAGCTTGTTGAATCCTACAAACAAGATAGTTAACAAGCATCGGGGCATCATTAGTAGCTTGCTCATTAGCAAAATCAAAGTTATCAACATTAATTTCACTCTCTTTACTATTGTCATCCATTCTAACAACTTTTAGGTGTAAACTTTTTAGGTGTACTTTGCCACTTCAAGCCCTAGTTTCTACTCCTCTGTACCCCTTTAGAAAAAGCACTCAAGCTACTGTACATGTGGCTTGAATACCATTAATTGCAAGGAATAGAAGAGAGGGGTCATTCAACACCAAAACAGCACCGGCTCCTGTCAAGCTTCTAATAGCTCAATAGTGGTTAAGCCATAGGCATACCCCATAGGACTCCACTATTAAGACCATATCTCTTGACGGTGATGCCCCGTTAACTGCAAAAAGACAGGCGCACTGCAAGGCTGAAAAATCCGTATTCTACTTACTCACATGCAATTAATATTACCAATTATTTATAGCTAGCTTGAGGACCTCCCTTCTTGAGCAAGAAAAGAGAAACCTTGTGCTCTGATACCAATGTAACATTTAATGGTCTAGTAACTTGTGTGTAGCGGAAAATAGCATGAACATAGTGAGCATTTCATGAGAATAGATTCCTAATGAGAATAACAAGAGTGCTTGGGTGGAGAGAGCAACAAAAAGAATAACACCTAGTTAGATAGCATGAACAATACTTCAAAAGAGAGAGAAATTAAGCAATTGACAACATTTGAGGACCGAATTTGCATGGAGCTGGTCCCCCCTCCAAAAGGCTTTGTATTATGGTTTCTCCCATCAAGAGAGACATTTTACAATACAATTTCTTGTGTTCCTTCAGTACTAACTAGTGCAATGAAGATGGAAACTTCATGCACTAAGCAAAACACTTATCAAACACAACATCGATTCCCTCACGGTCTCAGACCCAAGACCTCACACACCTTCAAAGATTGTGAGAGCTAGCGGGGTATGAGAGTAGATTGAGAGGAAGAAGGAGTATTCTTACGAGAAAGATGTACATCTCCTCACATAATCACTCATATTAGCGTAGCTTAGGTTAGTGTTAAGGCGGTTACGCCGCTAGCGGAAGCTAAATAGCGAGAACTCAACCAACAACAGAATTTGTCAGACGAGGACGGAGCTTGACCCGCAGGCACATGGAAACAACTAGGTGGGTGTCAAATCACCTACTCGACCTTCTAATGACAATCACTACTAAGGAAATCAAATCTAAGTTCTAAAATACGCAAGTGACTGAAATCCGTACTACGAACGAATGCTATACGAAACAGGATCTAGAATCATTGAATCAATCTCAAACTCAAGGGGAAGTCTATACACTAGGTAAGAACAACACCCTAAAGACTTGAACTGCAAAATCAACCTATAACCACTCCGTGCGATAAACGCGTATGAAGACAGACCGAAATTTACAGGTGACCGAAACTTGACCCCGATGGTACTAATGTGTAGCTCTACTCATTGTGGTTCTATAGATATGCTGCACGCTCAATTCGGACACACGAGTTGGAAGAAAACTCACACCGAAGCTCGTAGGAACTTACCACACATAGAAGCCGATAGCGCGCACTCTTGGTATTTTGTGCGTAGCTCTCACCGTTGCTAACACAATGGCGGTGTCGCTTCTCCAATGGCGGCTCCGTAGCTCGCGTAGCAAGTAGATAAGACTCTCTCTCTCTCACTCTCTCTCAGACACAGTCACGGCGCTCAAAAACTCACTTTGATTAATAATATGAATCCCTTAGGTTACAAAAACTTTGGCTTATATACCTCAGCCTTGGAGGTGAGAACATCTCTAACTAATTACATCAACAAGTGAAATTACTTCGGGATTACAAGCTGGAAACTCAATTGAGTCCCGTTACTTAATGAATGGCTCAAATCAAAATTAATGTCGGAAAGACATTTATTACAATCAATGGTTACAAAATGATGAGTGTGAGCAAAAATGTGGGTGTGATCCTCTGCTGGCTCAACACTCCCCCCCTTCCGCGTTCATGTCGTCCCTGACATGACTTTTATGATTGGTCAATAAAGTCCTGTCGTCTTGAGCATCTGCAAATGTGATTCGTATCGTAGGTTGCCGATGGTCAAGGTTGGGCCGAATATTTTTCTTTCGTGGGTGAAAAAGCCGGTGTAGAAAGCTTCTTCGAATGTTTGCATGTGGAAGCTAGGCAAAAACATAATCCTTTGGTATAGGAGGTGTAACACTTTTGGAGAAGGCTGCAATGAAAGATCGTACATCATATCAGACACCGTGTCGGCCGTCGATAGTAGACTCAAGGTCGTGGCTTTATCTGGCGCGAACACTTCAATGCAAGCTAAGAGAGTCCTGCAGATTTTCTTGAGCATCTGACATGAAAGGTCAGGAGAGCCAGTAAAGAGCTTGATGGTGACCGTTAGGGTTTTCACCATGTAGGCTTTACCTATGCTCTCTCCTGCCTTTGGTCCTGGCATCCTTGGATAATTAAGCCAATTTGGCTTCTTTTCTGCAATCCTGCCATGCTCTTTCCAGTTTCTGACTCTTTGCACCGGGCAGAAGGTTGCATCCTCTCGGATCTCCTTTGGTGCCTCCACCAAGTAGATGAGGTAGGCTGGGTATTTGTTCAGCCAACCTTTCCTCCATCTAGGTTGTGAATCTACTATCTTCTTTGATTGTTCCTCCTTTGTGATGTCGCCTTCGTAAAGAGCGACATACTGCTCCCCTTCCAGTCTCTTTTTCGTCTTTAGCACTTCAAATTTCATCAAAGGGAAAGGCAGGCTGGGTTGCATCCACTGTTCATGGAGCACTTTTGTGTCTAGTCCCTTAAGTCTAATGGAGATTAGGAGTCTCCTCTCCCATTCCATTTCCGCCTTGGCACTCTCCTCTGCTGACTTTTCTATTTGGTCATGGAGCCTTTGTTCTTCTTCTTCAGAGATTCTTGAAGTCGAGGCCACCTCTTGAGCTGGGGCTGGATCTTCAATTGTGGTTGCCTCTCCAGTTTCTGGTAGCTCTATGGCTGCTCCACCTGATTCTTCTTGTGGTGTCTCTGTCTCTCTTCTTTGTTGCTCTTGTAGATCTTGGAGCTGTTTGCGGAGGGCCTCGTTCTCTGTCCGTAGTGTTTGATTTTCTAATGTGAGCCTCTCCTCTGCGGCCAATGATCCCTCCGCAATGTGCAACCTTTGCACTTGCTCTAATCTTAGCTCTCTTTGTAAGCTTCGGACCTGGTCTTCCAAAACTGGTACGATAGCTCCCTCTTGTTCGGTTCCTGCTCTGCTAGCTCTAGGGGTAGACCTGAGTCTAGTGATTGTTCTTTCTTGGAGCTCGACTCTTTCCCTTACCGAGCTCCCTTTGTTGTGTAGCTTCAATGCGTCTGCAATTAGCTGTGGAGTGATCTGTACTTCTACCTTCTCTCCATCCATGGCTGTCAATGTTGCTTTTCCATCCTTCTAAATGGATGTTGCCAACTCGCACACTCTTCTTGTATCCACACCTGATGGTCTCAAGGAGAAGAAACTGTGCAAGTCTGCCCTTTCCAGGTACCTGCTGATGTCTTCTGACTTGCTATAATCTACCAATTCCTGTGGGATCATCGGTACATCCACCGCTTGCCCTTGAGGATCTTTGAAAGTCCCCTGGTAGATCTTTATTCCCTCTTTCTCCAATACTGCTTCCTCCATCCAAGTTTTGGTTGGCTTGAGGGTTTCTGTTGGAATGTCAAATGGTTCCGCTTCTGCAATAGCATCTTTGATTGTCGGTCTTTTTCTCTTTGTTGCCGATGACTTGGTGGAATCCATGGATCCTGTAACTCCAATTTCAGAAGTTAGCGTCTTTTTAGTACTGAAAGCCAAAATGAAGCTTTTAACTATCCAAATGACTTGAAAATTGAAACATGAGCTATTCAGGGCCTAAGGATGCAAGGTAGGTGAAAAAATATGCAAAGTGGGCTCAAAATCATGTTGGAGACATCATACGCGTATGATGTCTTTTGTGTCAAAATGACTTCATATTGGTTGTGCTTGTAGCTGATAGTGTATACATGATTATCATATGCTTGGATTTGAGTTTGGATCCCATTTGGTCAAGTTTTGGCCAATTTAGTCCAGTTCCGGCTCTTGGCAAAATTTTGAAAGGGAATTGGATTTTATGATCCAAATTGGATAAAACTTGGTGGTTCACTTTCAAATGGCATGTAGATCACTTCTGTTTGGTGGTTGAAGCCCTGAGGTGCCAAAATCACATAGTGAGACGTCATACGCGTATGATGTCTTTTAGTGTATTTTTGGACCAAATTTCTCTATAAGCTTGGATTTGGCTTTAGATAGGCTTATTCAATGTATTTATGAAGTTTGGATAGATTTTGAGCTAAAAATGGCTCTGGAGACATCATACGCGTATGATGTCTTTTTCATCAATTTTGCATGGGATTGGTTCTGTGGACTCCCCATGTACTAGTGAAGGACTGTTCCTACTCAAATCTTGGTTTGGACTTGAGTATGTTGGATTTGGGCCAAAAATAGGCTTTAGGTGAAGGATTTTCCCTCAATTGGGCTAATGGGGTGATCCTCTTGACCAAATGGTTCCAAATTTCATATGTAGCATGTATTAGATATATATAATGGATGTATGATGACAAATGAGTAGTTTTGGCTCTGTAAGTGCAAATAGACATCATACGCGTATGATGTCTTTTGTGTCAAAATGGTGCTTTTTGGTTCCAGATAGCTTGTAGATGTGTTTAACAACAATCCTACAAAGTTTCAATGAGTTTGGAGTTATTTTGACAAAATTAGGACCAAAAATCAATTTTATGGCCTACTTTGCGTCTTTTTGGTTTTCCTTGGGTTTTCTAACTCCAATTCTCATGATACTTGGTTCATAGGATGTGATTAACATGTGGAATGAGGCTATGCACTCAAATGTTGAAATGGATGTGAAATTCATGCTGTGAGACATCATACGCGTATGATGTCTTTTCTTGAAATGTTGGTCTTTTTGTGCAAAGAATGCTTTGTGCTAGTGCCCTAAGCCCTGCTAACTAGTTTTCAACTTAAAAAGTCATCAATTTAGCTAAAAAGCCCCCTTATAGGCATTTCAGTCTCCGAAGTCGTCTTTTTGCCTTGGAGTTGAATTTCTTCAACTTTTCTTCTCGAGAGTTGCATTTCCAGCTCATTGGATATGTTGTGAAGCCATCTATTTGGTTGAACTTGACTTTGGCTCCCCGTTCTCCATCTTTCTCCCTTTGGTTGCCCGAAAGCGTCTTTTTCACCATCGGTAAGTGAATCAGCTTTCTTTTGGGTTTTGCTTGCAAACATAAGTCATCGATAGTTACTTGAAGCTGCTTGTGAAGTTTCATTTCATTCGGTCGTCAATTTCAGCCGTTATGCCAAAATGACGCTTTGTGTGTCCGCAGCCAAATCGGTTGTTCCGACCTACTTTTTGTGATTCAAACTTGGAGATATTCTATGGTTGCATTGTCCTTGATGTGGTTGAACTTCCTGTGAAGTTTCGTGTTGTTTCGACAACTTTTTCTTGTTTGCCTCTTGCAGGCTCTGTTGACCTAGGGTTTTTCCAGTCGTTCTTTCTCGAGCTTTGAGTGTTAGAAACCCATCTTTTATACTAGGGTAACCCACCTATAAGTTCTTGCAAGGTTTGGTTAGGCGGTTGTGCCACTACCTAGCATTCTACCCCATTCCCCGCATGCTCTTGTTTCTTGGTTTTGGTCAGTTTTCGCGACAAAAGTTAATGATAAGCATCAAAAGCTTATGGAAACGAGTCTACCTCTCATGTCTGGACTCCTCTGAGCTCTCGTGGAAGTCGTAGAAGGTCGTAGAAGATCTGTGCTCCTGTGGCTCTTTGCTCTTCTCCAAGAAGGTAATAGTGTGAATGAGCTTGAAAGTGATGTGAAAAATACTTGACTTCGGACTTCCCGGTTCACTTGCCACCAAATTTGTCATGTGCTCCTATCTCGTTGTGAGATGCGCTTTAGGATCTGAAATTTCCCAAATCGGACTCCGTTTGACCTGTTTTCTTAGAATTCCGTCCACTTGCCAAAATTCTGTCGTTTCGGACTTTCTGCAACTTTTTCAGAATTGTACCCAATTTTTACCATGGGTTGCCCTTGTCATTAGGACCATCACCTTCTATTCTTTTTTTTTAATTTTTCTTTTACTTTTATCAAGAAAATCATAAAAAATAAAGGAAAATAGCAAATTGAAGCCAAAAAATTCGGAACATACACAATAAATAGCTGGTAACCCTGTGTATATGAATATACACTTATTTGTGATTTCTGGACTTGGATTACCACTTTTTTCCACTTTTTAGCTCCAAAAACACTCTTATTTAGTGATATTTACACATCTAGAGATCCAAATTCATCATTTGATCTCTTCTTGTTGCAAAACAAAGTATATAAGGGCATAAATATTATCAATATCCGCAATCAAACATAAAAATTGCAAAATCATGTAAGACACTGTCCTTGTAATATAATTTTTTGTTTTTCTTTGTTTTTGTCGCTTGTAGCTGCTTTGTAGCTCCTGTATACCTGTATACCTCCTCCCCTCCTAGTCTGAGTCCTCCCGGACGACTATAAAGTGTCTGTGGGCGAAGCATTGTAGTTGTTTTGGTCATAATTTCCCAATGCAATTGTAGAGCGATGATACAACAGTCTTTCCAATAAAGCTGCTCTTTGTTTGATTGAAGGATTGGTGGTCGGGTTTTGGGTTGGTTTTGGCACTTTGGTAGTAGAATCAGTAGATGGATTCTTCTTTACCTTGTTGTTCTTTTTCACAATCCAAATCTGCTTCCGCTTTGCTTGTGCTTGCCACAAACTCTTTGCGACCCAAACCTGCTTTGTTCTTTGTGTTGATTTCCTCGCCTTGAAATACCTAGGAGTTTCCTTGGATTGTACTGAAGGGAGTTCCTGTTTACAAATCCTTGGGATCCAAATTTGCTTGCTATAGCTTTGTGCCATCATGAACTTCTTTGGAATCCAAATTTGTTTCACTGTCCTTGATTGTCTGGAATCACTCTGTTGTCTGGTATTGAAGACTCTGTTTTCCACCTTTGTGTTCTCTGGCACAACCTTTTTTGGTCTCCATACCAACTTTGACTCCGTTTGTTCCCAAGGTTGAGCTGTTATATTATTGCTTGTCTTCCTTATCCAATGTTGAGAGTTCCTCGTTGAAGAGCAATCCAGTTGTATAGAAACTTTTGGTTGCCATTGCTTCTTCTTTTTCTCTGGTTGTTGTTTACCTTTGTTCTTGGATTCTTCCTTTGGAGTTGGCACTGCTCCTTTGGTGAACATAACTGATTGACTTTCACCTTCGTATTTGATAAGCACTGATTTAGAACTCCAGTCAATCATTGCATTGTATTGCTTTCGCCATGGTTGTCCTAGCAATAATGGATGTTGTGTAGCTTGGTCTTCAACCACGTAAAACATATGAGGATACACATACTGGTTAATCTGTATATGTAAAACTGTGCATCCGACAGTTTTGATTGAATTCTCAGAGTAACTCTTTAACTCTTGCTTGGCAGTTTGTAATTTAGTGTCATTTGTCAATTGTCTATACAAACTGAGTGAAAGTAGGTTAGTTTGAGCTCCTGAATCCAATAGTGCTCTGGCTTTGATTTGGTTGGTTCCTACTTTGCATTCAATGATGGGTTCTTCTTTGTCATTATCCATTTCTGTTATACTGACTGCGTTTATTTTTATTGCTCCTTCATTGCGCTGTTTCTGACGCAGTAGTCTTCTTTTCTCCATTCTTTCCTTCACCTCGGCTTGCGCTTCCTCCACAATCTTTTTCTTTTTTTGGACACGTAGCTTTTCTTGATGTATTTTGAGAAGCATTTCTTGGGTTAGCGGCAAAAGATACTTTTTCACTCTGCATCCACTAATCCAATTGGGCATTTCTTCTCCGTCTAATGTAGCAAGCTTGACGGCTCCACTTGGTGATAGATCTTTAATCACCAGAGGTCCCATCCCTCGCTTTTTAAGCTTCTTAGCATGCTGTTTCAGAGTGTAAACTAGGACATAGTCCCCAACCTTAAACTCTTTAGTCCGCACATGCTTATCAAAAAATTCCTTTTGTCGCCTTTTTTGAGCGTAGATAGAAGCTACTGCTTTTAGGCGAAGCTCGTCTAGCCTTTCCAGGTCATCTATTCTATCAGAAAGCTCGTGCCCTGTCCACTCTAGATCCTTAGCCACCCTTAAGGTTGAAATCAAGAATTCTATTGGTAAGATAGCATTTAGCCCAAAAACCATGTTATATGGGGTCGTTCCTATTGATGTTTTATATGCTACCCTATATGCCCATAATGTTGAATGCAACTTTTGGTCCCAGTCAGTTCTCGACTCAGATACAATCTTCGTAAGGACTGTGCATATGGTTTTGTTTGTTGCTTCAGCTTGTCCGTTTGCTTGTGGATGATACGGGGCTGATTTCCTATGGATTACCATGAATTCATCTAGAAGGATCTCTATCACTTCATTTATAAAATGTGTGCCTCGATCACTCACAATTTCTGTCGTCCAAACTTCTTTCAGAGTTTTCTTGAGCTCTCTGTACTTGTTTCTACGTTCTAACTTGGACTCCGTGTGTTCTTTGTTGCGCTTGTTCTTTTCTGATTTTTCTGTTTCAGTTTTCGTTTCATTCCTTTGAACTTGATTTCTTGAGCTTCTTTTGTCTTTTCGTAAGCTCTTTTGCTCATTGCCTCTCATTCTTCCAGAAATCTTGTCCTTAACACAATCTTCCGCCTTTACTAGCATTAGGAATTGATTTTTTCCTCTTATTCTAGGCATCGGATTGGTTCTAACCCCCTTTGTTTTTCTCTTTGCTCTATAGCGTTTCTGGCGTTGTTTAGTTTGGTTCGGAAAATCATAAAATCGGACATCCGTTATAGTTTCTTCGTTTCCGCTTGAATTGTCCGTTGACTCGTTGTCTGCTTCATTTTCCCACTCTGGATGATCGGGAATGTCGTGAAACACCTCTTCTTCATCTTACTTTTCCAGTGTATCATTCTTTTCAGTTTCTTTTTCGAGTATAGTTCTCAGCACGAAGTATGGAACCACGTCGTACCCGTCCTTGTCGCAAAATTTCGTTGTGGGACCATCCGGAATTGCACAAACATCTAGGGTTGCTAGAATGTGTGTCCATTCTAATGGTTCAAGCGTGTCCTCTGGAAAGGGTTCTCCTATATAAGTTTCGTCTTCGATAGCCCTTTCTAAAAAATATTCTTCTCGCCTCAGACTTCCACATTTCGAGGCTCCACACATCCATAACTCCTTGGGCTTACCTAACCAAGCTGGAAATTCGGATCCCGCCAAAGTAGCTGAATCAAACTCCTCTACCGGTGTTCGGTTCACATCTTTGTGGCTATGGTCTCTCAGGTTCACACGTGTAGTGGTTTCCATATTTCTTAGGTATATGTAATCGTAGCCCCAATCCTGGACCATTTTCAACTGTCTCATGAATGGTCTTCCCAGTATGATATCATAGTTATTCTCCTTGCCAAAATTGACAATAGCAAAAGTATGTTCGTATTCAATGCCGCAAGAAGTTACTACGACTTTCTCTAATAACCCCATAGGTTTCTCCATGTGTCCATCTGCTAATTGGAATTTCAACCTAGTCTTCCTTATTGCTGGTTTCCCCCATTTTTTCCAGATTTCTTTTGTAGCAATGGCTACCCCAGCTCCGCTGTCTAGTATTGCCATTGTGTTCACTCCATGGAATTCAACTGGTAAGGTTGTATTCCCCTCTTCACCTTCGCAATACTCTCCGACCTTGTTTAAGGATACAGGCTTAGCGTTCTTTTGTGGTTTTCTCAGCTCTTGTATACCCTCTTGCAGTCTCGATGTTGGGTCTTTTATCCAAAATTTCTCCAAGCATTTTCCTACAGTAGTCCACATATGTGGTCTTAGCCTCAAAAGCTCAGCTAGAGTGATAGTGCATGTCACTGGTGTTGACAAGATCTCTATCAATCCTTGCGAGTCCATGACTTTTTCTGATGAGATTCTTCGTGAGGGAAGTGCTCTAATCTCGGATTTTGCTTCATACTCTCCTAAGTATGAAGGTAAGGTATTCAGTGAATGAGGTTTGCTCTCCATTGTTCTAACAGAGCCCCCATCTCCCCAGTAAGATTGCAGATCCAAGTCCACTTGAGATCCTGCCTCAAATTCCACTATGGGAGGATTCCTGATGTCCTTTTCCCAATTTGTCTGATTAGCTTGGCAACTTAGCTCGTTTGCAAAGTTTGCCTCTCTCACTTGTTTCCAAAATTCATTGTAATCCTCATCTCTTTCGTAAATCCTCTATATGATTGGATGAAAACTCTCTATCTCCTGATCGATTGTGTTCAATACTATGCGGTCATTCTTGCGTGTATTTTCAGGCTTTTGTGCACTAGGAGTCTTTTCAGCTACCCGTGAAATGATAGTCTCTTGCTGAATTGGGTTTTCCGTTCCACAATTCATTGTTTCTCTTGGTGGTTCTAATAAGGCTTGTGCAGTCTCGATCATTCTCTGGCACATTTCAAGTCTCTGATTTTCCAATTCCGCGTTTGGGTATGTCATCCACCTCTGTTCTTGTGTTTGGTTGTTCTTTAACCTAGCTTCGTAAGCTCTCATCAGTGCGTCCAATGGTTCGTGTACTTTGTCGACTAGCATTGATCCCCCTGAGCTTGAGCTCGTTGTTTCTTTAATACTCTTTTGTTTCGTTCTTTTCGGGCTCATCTCTCATTTCCCGTTTTGACTCTCAAGTTTTTCTAATCTATCTTTAGTTCGCTTTAGTTCCTCAGCTAGAATAGCGTCTTCACGTTCTTTTCTCAACTTCATGCGTGCTTTTCTAGCTTTCCATGTGTTTCTCTGACTTCGCGGTCCTTGACTAACCACTTCAGTCGCTAACTTTCCATTCTCAGGTTCTCTAGTGGTTTTCTTAGCTTGAGCTCTAGTAACAACTTGCGTTGGTATCAGAGTTTCATTTTCGAACCCACTGCTGGTAGGAATAGTTTCTAGCATATTCAATGTCGTCTTTTGCACTTTGTTTGGATTCTTTGAACAATCCTTAATGAAGTGAGTAACCCCACACTCAGTGCAATAAGCGTTAATTCTAATGATTTTCGTATGTGGACAAACATTCATCAGATGGTCACATCCACACTTGTAACAGGGTCCTAGTGCTGGTCTTGGTCCCACTTGATTCGTCCTTTGTGGATAGGATGGTCTTTGTCCTGTTAATCCTCCATGAGCTATGAACATCAATGTTCTTGCGTCCAAATTGTATCTCTCTTCATCAGAAGCACTTGTAACTGTTGGTGTTCCAACATTCCCAATCATGCCCCATGGTTCTGGTTGTTTGGGTCCTTCTGGTGGGTAATACACAGTTGGAGACATGTGTGCACCAGATTCTTCATAATAGGCTTGAACAGGCACTAAGGCTTGTTCTTCCTGATTCTCTAAGGTTGGTGCATATCTAATGCCCACTGGTCTTGCTCCTAGTAAAGGTGGTTGTTGTCCCAATACCGGTTGCGGTCTTTCTATCCCCATAGGTCCTGGTACATTTCCCGTTGGGTATCGAGGTACTGGATGTACCTGAGGTGGTGCTAATTGAGCAGGAGGTGCATACTGACGCTCCCTTACATACCCTTTGTTGTAATAGCACTCCTCTGTTAGATGGTTTGTCCATTTTTGTTCAATAGCACACCATTTCAGTGGTTTTGACAATGGTTTTTGCTATGGTGCCATCCTTTTTAGAGCATCTTCTATCATTTGCTCTACATTTGGCATGGTTGTTGTTTGAACATTCTTTTTAGTGGTAGTCTCGCTCGCTACGGAGGAAGAGCTACTGGATGCAAAATCTGTATCCGCTGACACCTCTCCATAAACCGTACAGTTATCCACTAAGTACAATGCTTCTCTCGTTACTTGCTCGAAACTTGTACAAGCTTTCAAGTGCAAGTCCTTCTTGAGAGTGTCGTTTCTCAATCCTTCAATAAAGAGAACAGATAGTCTGTCATCTTGTGGTCGTTCACGTATTGGACATCTCTCAATGTATTGTTTGAAGCGAAGTGAAGCTTCCTTCACTTTTTCGTGTTCTCTCTGTTTAAAAGCATATATTTGTGAGACCGTATTGTGCTTAATCCCTCGTTTTGAGAATTCCTCAGCAAACTCTCTTAGCAAATGGTCAATGTCATGGAATCCCCCTCTATTCAGTGGTTGAAACCATGTTAATGCCGTACCTTCTAGAGTAAGACCAAATCCCTCGTATTGTGTATGGAAATCTGTTATCTGCTCAGCTCTTAAGACTTGCTTAAAGAATGACATATGTGCATACGGATCTCCTGAACCACCATACTTCTTTGGCATACACTTGGCTACTTGAGATGGTCTCATACGTCTATGGTCTGCTACCAATCCCATTGCTCCTGTGTCCCGGCTAAAGCTTTCTCTAGCATCATGGACTTCATGGGTTACCCTTGTCGGTTCCCCTGTCCTGAGTCTACTACTAGGAGGTAAATGTGATGGTTCCGCTTTGAACCTTGGACGTGGAGTGGTATATGTGGGGATTGGAACTGCACTACCTCGATTCGTATCCATTGACTCTCTGGAATGTAATGATCCCATTGGTCCGGGCTTCGAGTACTGAGGTTGACTGAAAGAGTCAGCAGCCTGAATTCTTTGTCCTCCTGTTGTCATTGGGTTTTGCACTCCATTTGTTGGTGTTGGTCTTTGTGAGCTAGAAGTAACATAATACTAATGTAGTGGTCCCCCAAAGTATGTATATCCTTCTAATTCTTTCTTGCCCATTGTTGAGTATTGCCTCCCATACTTGTCGTAAGCGGCAATTTTCACTTCCGATCCCTCTGTGTAGGTAAAGACATAAAGTCTTTTTTGGTCTGTCAACTCTCCAGTGTAGGGTTCTTCACATCTATAATAGAGATCTTGCTCCCCATTATTATATTTGTATAGCCCCACATAGATGTTATCAGTGCTGATCCTTGTAGTTTCATTCTCTCTTCTTAACCTCGCATTAGGGAAGTTCATTATTGGTGCTTTCTCCTCAAGTTCTTCATCTACTTTGGCTTTGGTGCCCATCAATCCCCACTTGTCCACAATGTTAGGGTTTAGGACTACCAAATACATGGTACCCTCGTCATCTAGATATCTATCTCCGCTATAGCTCACAGGCACTAAGTCCTTGAACTCACTAGGTCTATCTTCTATCTTTACACAATAGCGGTCCATTCCATCTTTGTAGATTATGGCACCTTGCTCATTGTCGTTCTGGTATTTTATGAACAATAGCTTCATTGTGGCGGAAGGGTTTGATGGTCCTGCTGCCATATTTTCTCTGTTGTTCAGGTTCAAGTGTTCCAAGTGTTCGGTGAAAATCTCGTAAGATCTCTCCGAAGATGTATCAGAAACACTTCCTTCAAAGATCGGCTCTAATGGTTGCACCCAACTTTGGTTTACACTTCCCTTGGTTGATATGACACTTGCTTGTTCCCCTTGTTTTGGTTGGTTATTCTGGAGATTCCTGCCCGATCTCAAATTCATCAATTCCCCTAAAGGACTTTAACTTTTCCGTCTCGGCAATTTGTTTTCCCAAGTTTTTGTGGTCAGAATTGATCCAAACTGATTGATACTTGGTCAATTGTTTAATCTTGTCAGTTGGACAACTTCTGTTTCATCAAGTGAGAATTTTGTTGCAGTTATGCTGAAAAAGACATTATACGCGTATGATGTCTTTTTTCACAGATTTGGACTATTTTGGTTATGCTCACTCTCAGTAGCCCCCTTATGCTATGTCCACTCACAAAATTCAGTTTGAACTCTGTTTGAGCAAGTTATAGCTAATTTAGGCTTTTCTTGGCAATTTTCCGCTTTTGACTTGTTTTGGGTCAATTGTGATCCAAATGGGATGAAACTTGAAATATAACCTCTAGACAGCTATTACAATGGATCTGTGTTGGCAAAGTATCAAAATATGTCCAAAATTAGGTAAAAGACATCATACGCGTATGATGTCTTTTTCATCAATTTGGGTCAAGACTTGATATTTATGCTTTCTACAGTGTTTGTAACAATCTTGTCAGGTCAGATATCAAAAATAAGCAGTGGATGTGCTAAAAGACATTATACGCGTATGATATCTTTTGTCCCAGATTTTGACTATTCTTGGTTTTAAGCCTTCTCCAATGTTTATAATTGAGTTTCAAGTGTTTTTGTCAAGTTTGAATGTAAAAACAAGATCTGAATCCAAAATTTCCTATTCTTTGCGTTTCTTGGACTCCGACTTGTCTTTTTGGGTTTCTTTGAGTGTTAATGCTCTTGTTTTAAGTTGAAATTAGGGTATAACCCCCCTTTTGAACACTCTGGTAAAGTCAAAATTTCTCTTTTGGTCTCTGTTTGGTCATTTAGACATCATACGCGTATGATGTCTAAAGTTGCAGATTTCCAGTTTTTTGGCACAGAATCCTTCATAAAGCTTTCTCAAGTGCTCATCAACTCCCAGATACACAGAAAATTTCTCTGACTTTTGTTTATTGCAAGTTTCACTACTAACTCGACGGTTTAGTGATCTAACATGCAATCAACCATATCAAGCAAATACTCCAATGATTACTAGCTCTAGATCAGGATCAAATGAAGTCCTACCTAAGCTATTCCTAATCATAAAATGGGTTTGGTAATTGTGATTTTAAAGAGATCCACTGCCACTCACGAACTAGCAAATTCTTCTTCTATCAACAACTACTCAACACCAACAAAACAACAAACAAATCTAAGCTAAACTAAAAATACTGTCAACACGGAAGACCCAGGAATACCCCACTTCCTAGTATCTCTCGAGATCTTCGGAGTCCACCACTCCTAGATCTTTTCTAACTAAAGTATACAAAGTAGTTTATACGACTCACCTCGTAGGATTAGTCTAAGGTCACCTACTTAGGGCTCTCGTCCCCGGCAACGGCGCCAAATGTTAAGGCGGTTACGCCGCTAGTGGAAGCTAAATAGCGAGAACTCAACCAACAACAGAATTTGTCAGACGAGGACGGAGCTTGACCCCCAGGCGCATGGAAACAACTAGGTGGGTGCTAATGACAATCACTACTAAGGAAATCAAATCTAAGTTCTAAAATACGCAAGTGACTGAAATCCGTACTACGAACGAATGCTATACGAAACAGGATCTAGAATCATTGAATCAATCTCAAACTCAAGGGGAAGTCTATACACTAGGTAAGAACAACACCCTAAAGACTTGAACTGCAAAATCAACCTATAACCACTCCGTGCGATAAACGCGTATGAAGACAGACCAAAATTTACAGGTGACCGAAACTTGACCCCGATGGTACTAATGTGTAGCTCTACTCATTGTGGTTCTATAGATATGCTGCACGCTCAATTCCGACACACGAGTTGGAAGAAAACTCACACCGAAGCTCGTAGGAACTTACCACACATAGAAGCCGATAGCGCGCACTCTTGGTATCTGTGCGTAGCTCTCGCCGTTGCTAACACAATGGCGGTGTCTCTTCTCCGATGGCGGCTCCGTAGCTCGCGTAGCAAGTAGATAAGACTCTCTCTCTCTCTCTCTCTCTCTCTCTCTCTCTCTCTCTCTCTCTCTCTCTCTCTCTCTCTCTCAGACACAGTCACGGCGCTCAAAAACTCACTTTGATTAATAATCTGAATCTTTAGGTTACAAAAACTTTGGCTTATATACCTCAGCCTTGGAGGTGAGAACATCTCTAACTAATTACATCAGCAAGTGAAATTACTTCGGGATTACAAGCTGGAAACTCAATTGAGTCCCGTTACTTAATGAATGGCTCAAATCAAAATTAATGTCGGAAAGACATTTATTACAATCAATGGTTACAAAATGATGAGTGTTAGCAAAAATGTGGGTGTGATCCTCTGCTGGCTCAACAGTTAGTAATTAGCATGGTAGAGGAGATGAGCATGCATTGAAGCTTGGATCTTGGTTGGATTTGCATCACAAAGCCAAGAGTTGTTGGTGTAGGCCTTCCTTCTCATAAGCTTGGAGTAGGTGATAAGCTTTTCATTAAATCTTGAGAAGGAGAGAGAGTCTTCTTACTCCACACGTGAGCTAGTGTGAGTGTGTAGGTGATAATGCCTTTGAAAAATCAGCCCCCTCTCTCTCTCTCTTGTTCGACCCCTCTTGCTAGTTTCTCTTGCTAGCATCCTATTGGACCTCCCCAAGCTTAGCCAATGGTAATTAAGCAGCATAAGTGATAGCCTTCTGACATGTGTCCCCCTTTCCCCTTTTGTGAGAGCTTTAGGTAATTATTTAATTCAATTAAACTCTCATTGGACCCCTTTGCCTCCTGGCCAATAGGAATCAAGCAAGCCATTGGGCTGTTGAATGCTCATTGGACCCCTTGGGAGACTGTCCAATAGTCTTCCAGAGAGCTTAATTTTTATTGGTTCTTTTATTAAGTGTTTTTAAATTAAGTTTAAACTAGATTTACTCTAGCCTAATTCTCAATTGTCCATCCCCAAGGCCATCCAATAGGAATTGGGTGCACCTTGTGGGCATCTGGGCTAGGGAGCTGACATGTGTCCCTCATTCCCTTTGTGTAAAGGGAGCTTGTGTGTGTGTGTGTGTGTGTGTGTGTGTGTGTGTGTGTGAGTTTCCCTCTCATCCCCTACTTGCAAGGCTCGCCCGCTCCTATGTAGGGATTGATAAAGACTTTTTGTGACACACACTAAGCATCCAATTTCCCTAGTGTTTGGCCTTTGGACACAACCTTTGAATTTTGGAACCTTAGCATTTTGGAAGTCTTAATGGGCTGAACCTTATGGTCTTTTTATCCCATTGTTGCACATGGCTCTTTTACAGATGGCCCCCCCTTTGGATCCCTATTTTTCCTCCTTTGGATCCTTACTGTGGCCGGCCTGCTAGACTAACCAATATTCTAGCTTTTTTTCCCCTAGCACTTCCCCATATTAAATGATCAGTTTAACATGAGAAAATCGTTTAGGAGAATTAAATATTGATTATTATGAGATAATATCTAACTAACCCAAATGATTTTCTCATGTTAGACTGATCACTTAATATGGGAGACTAAACGGGAACAAGGGTTAAGAGATAGACATGTGGTTATAGATCTATCTCAACACGGGGGCCAATGGTAAAGGGGCCCAAATGAGAGTTAGTCTATCAAAGAGAAAAGTTAACCAATGGAGCATAAGATCTTAATGTTAGCTTCATTGAAGACCTCCAATAATGTGTGTAAAAGTCCTTTGACCTTCGGTAAGCTAGGGCTGAGCTTGAGGTGGGAACCCGACCCAGCTCGAGGTGCTTGTCATCCTTGATGACTAATGTGCTTGAGGTGCTTGAGATGCTTGAGGTGCTTGACATGCTTGAGATGCTAGGGTTGTACTTGAGGTGAGAACCCAGCCAAAGCTTAAAGTGCTTAAGGGCCAAGCTTGTGGTGGGAGCTGGGCCTATGCATTAGGGGCTTGAGGTGTCAAAAATTCAAATATTCAATCCCTACAAGGAGGGGACGAGCCCTACATGAGGGAGATGAGAGAGAACACCCACACACTCACACAAGGCATGCATGGTACAAAGAAATCAAAAGGGACACTTGTCAAGTTCCTCCTCATGTGGCCCTCATGGTGTGCCTGAAGCCTATTGGTTGGCCACCCAAGGGGTCCAATGATAATTTAGGAGATTTAATTAATTAATTTTGCATTTATCAAGTCCTATCTCTCAAAGGGGAAAGGGGTACACTTGTCCTAAGGCTACCCTTTCTACTTGTTATGCCTCCTGCTTGTGATTGGCTAGGCCTGGAGGGGTCCAATGAGCTTCAATCATGCACTACAAGGGGGGTTGACCCGAGCAAGCTAGGGGGTTTCTTAGGGGGTATACTCACTCACAAAGACTCTCATTGTGTGCTATGCAAAGGGCAAGATCTCCCTCTCCTTCTCCAAGCAAGTAGAGGTTGAGAGCCTACACCAAAACTCTTGGCTATGGAGTGCAAATCCAACCAAGAGCCATGCTTCAATGCTTAAGCTTGCCATCTCCTTCTTCTTCATTACTATGCTATCATGTATGCTAGCAAGAAGATTTGTGATAAGTAAGGAACTAATTATTTCTCCTACGAAATGTTTCTTCTTCCTCTTCCCTACCCTCATTCCCTGGTAGCTCTCTCCACCTTCGAAGGTGTTTGAGGTCTTGGGACTGAGGCTTGGGATAGTTAAAGCTTTCTTCAATTTTATATTATGTTTGTGATGCATGAATCTTTACATCTTCATAGCATCACCTAGGTCACAAGGAACACAAAGATTGTATTGTAACAAGTCTCTCTTAATGGGAGAAATCATAATACAAATGCCTATTGGAGGGGGGACTGGCTTCACATAAATCCGGTCCTCAACTGTTGTCATCACACACTCACACAAGGCATGCATGGTACAAAGAAAGAAAAAGGGACACTTGTCAAGTTCCTCCTCATGTTGCCCTCATGGTGTGCCTGAAGCCTATTGGTTGGCCAACCAATAGGCTTCAGGCACACCATGAGGGCAACATGAGGAGGAACTTGACAAGTGTCCCTTTTTCTTTCTTTGTACCATGCATGCCTTGTGTGAGTGTGTGGGTGTTCTCTCTCATCCCCCCTCATGTATGGCTCTCCCCCTCCTTGTAGGGATTGAATATTTGACTTTTTGACACCTCAAACCCCTCATGCATAGGCCCAGTTCCCACCACAAGCTGGTCCTTAAGCACTTTAAGCTTGGGCTGGGTTCTCACCTCAAGTACAACCCTAGCATCTTAAGCATTTCAAGAATCTCAATCATCAAGCACCTCAAGAATCTCAATCATCAAGCACCTCAAGCAGGACAAGAACCTCGAGCTGGGGCGGGTTCCCACCTCAAGCTCAGCCCTAGCTTACCTAAGGTCAAAGGACTTTTACACACATTATTGAGGTCTTCAATAAAGCTAACCCTAAGGTCTTATGCTCCATTGGTTAGCTTTGCTCTTTGATAGACTAAGTCTAATTGAGCCCCTTTACCATTGGCCCCGTGTTGAGATAGATCTATAAGCACATGTCTATATCTTAACCCTTGTTCCCGTTTATTCTCCCACATTAAGTGATCAGTTTAATATGAGAAGATCATTTGGGTTGGTTAGATATTAGATATTAGATTTTATGACAAAAACCAAAAAACTTTCAGCAATAGACCCCAAATAGCTAGCAAAATCAGGCAGGACAAAAACAACAGCAAAAGGTTTTGGAACATGGATCGCGATCCATGTTCCTCAAACCCTAAAATCAGCAGAATTTGTACAGGAGCACCCCATAGGTGGTCAGGAACAAACTCCTATAGCTGGAATTTCAAAATGCATCTCAACATGGATCGCGATCCATGTTCCTTTTTGCCAAATCAGGGCAGGAGTGGCTCACTAGCTGGGGAATGCAAAAATATGAGTAGTGCTACAAAAATAATCACAAAAATTTCTCTTAAGATCATCAAATCCTCCTTGTTGGTTACCTTCAGTGCAAATGGTCTTTTGGTCATTTTTAGAGGAAAAAGGGTAGGATTCCAACAAAAACTCAAGGAAAGTACAAATGGTAGGATGCCAGCAAAACTTATGAAGAAGGGCTAAAAGCAAAGTTCTTGAGAAGTTTTCAAATTGCTACGTGCTTAAGCCAGTTGAGAGACTTCACACTCTCCTCAAAGCCTATCAACAAGGAAATGTAACTTAAGGATGTTTGTAGGATCAAAACCAAGCAAAAGATTACTAGCAAAATGGTGAAATTTGCCGGAATCAATTTGTCTCCTCAAATGGATTCAAATTCTGATGGAATTTGACAGGGATCCAGGCAAAGCTGTGAACTACAGGCCCAAATCATCGAGAATCAAGGCAATGACAGATATCAAGCAAACCATGTGCCCAAAAATGGTTCCAAGAAACAGATATGGTCAAGACAGAAAAAACATGGCCATAAACTAGAAAATGAGGCAAACTAAGGAAAAACATGTCCAAATCTGAAAAAATTTCACAAGTGTACTAGGAAGACCTATAGGAACATATGTGCAAAGAAACCATGTCAAAATTCCTCCCAACATGGATCGCGACCTATGTACCTTTTTTCCTAATCAAAGAAAAACCCTTGCCATCTGATCTAGTATGTTCAAGAAAGCCAAGCCATGAAGTTTCAAGCCATTTGAATTCCGAAATCCACTTCAAAATGCCAAAAATCTCTAAGTCTGCAAAGAACTTCCAAAAATTAGCCCAAGTGTCAAACCATTGATCCAAATCCCAAAAAAATTGGACCAAGGCACTATCTAGATGGACCCTACTAGATGATATCATCAGATTTCTAAAATGTTGCCCAACATGGATCGTGATCCATATACCTCAAACCCTAAATCCATAGAAAATTGCATAGTAGCATCTCCATGTGCCCAGGAACAACTTTCCCTAGTTGGAATTCAAAATTCTTCCCAACATGGATCGTGATCCATGTTTCTTTTTGCCAAAATTCATCTGTTACATTATGCCCTTGTGCCTATAGTAATCCTAGAGGCACTGGTGAAATTTGGTCAGATTTGGGGTAGTTTTGACAAAGTTATGCTCGTTTTTCATTTTATGGTCAAAGTTTGCAACTTTTCGATGGTTTTGATCAATTGCTAAACCTTTGTTTCCAATACTAAATTGACCACAGGATGCCTCGAAGGAAAGAACAAAGGGAGTGGAATGTTGCACCTTATGGGATAACAGGTATCTCCTCAAATGAGAAAGCTCATATCACAGAATAGGTACTCGAAGCAATACCGGCTAACATCTTCATCGGAAGGTTTCAAGCCGCAGACGGAGAAATAGTAAAGGCCACTATCTTCCATCAGGAAATGTGGACACTACACCAAAAGCCAGAAGTGCAAGCAGGGGGTAGATGCCTACAGTTAGACAGCTTCCTACGATTACCTCCCTGGGGAACAGGAGCTCATAAGTTCAATTCAGTACAATGGGGAATCCACTCTGACTGACAAGGATGGGGCAGTAGTCAAGGTAAATAGATAACGATAAAGCTTTTCTGAAGCAAAGAGGCCACAAGCTAACATATCAAGATTTTAGTATACTCTGAAACTGAATTGCCGTTACGCCTCATATTGCAACACTTCAAAGTGCAAAAGCCACCCAGATATATAGAACCGTTGTTGCACATGGTGGTAATAATGGCAATGGGCTTGGCAGAGAGAAGAGTGGTTAGCTGCGATTTTGGAAATTACCTCCATTGTTGTCCTTGCCATCAAGCCACATAGTTATGTGTGATAGAGAGATCCAAATTGGTTTTCAAGAGTTGAAGAAACTCCCAGCACTGCATTTCTTTGTGCAAAAGATCTTTTCTGTTGTTACTGTTTCCCTACTTGTCTTGAGCTTGTACATATGCAAATACTTTCACATTAATACTATCACCTGGCTTTGCTATCTCCAAGCAGCATAATTCCAACCTATTCACTCCACATGTCAAACACTCTCCCATCAGGAATTCCCTTCTATGGAAAACTGCATCTGCGGGCTTTGGACAGAGAACAGACTCCCACATATGTGTGACACCTTTGAACGTGTGATGTGAAGCCAAGCAACCCTTGCTAATGTTCTCACCTAGGGCACACATACTGCATATACAGTCACAACTTGCTCTATGCAGCCCAAAAGCACGAGAGCGCATGTGGTTGAGTGTGTCCTTCAAAAAGGACATTTGCACATGGTATTCGCAACAGCATGTGTATCTATCCTTCAGCCGCCTACAAAAGAATGGCTACAACATCTCAAACATTCTCATGCCAATCTTGCAATCTTGATTTTTTTCCTTGAATCTACAAAAGAACTCAACTTGCAACATCCAAATGATGATCAGTTTTTGGATTGCTAACTAGGATATAAAGCTTTTGCATGAAAACAAATCATAGTGTTAAATATCACAATCAACATCCTAATGTGCATGCAATAGCGTATGTTAACTAGCATAAAGAGTGTTAATTAGCATATATATTGCGTTTACTAGGTAACTTTGTATGCTAGGTAGAGCACAAGGAATGCTAACTAGCACAGACCATATGCTAACTAGCATACTCGTTAGGACACCCATCATACCATTGAGCATACTACATGTTAACTAGAAAAAATTATGTTAATTAGCATACATCTTGTGTTGACTAGCTAACTTTGTATGCTAGGTAGAACACAAGCCATGCTAACTAGCATACCCAGCCCAGCTGCTAGTTCTAACTAGCATAACCCTTGTCTTAAATAGCATACCCATCATGCTAGTGAGCATACTAGGTGCTAACTAGCATAAGTGGTGTTAACTTGCATACCTTTTGTGTTGACCAACTAAATCTGTATGCTATTTAGAACTCAAGGCCTGGCAACTAGCATACTCCATATGCTACCTAGCAAACTCCATATTCTAAATAGCATAATCACTTTCTGTTAGACTACGTACTTATCATGCAATTGAGCATACTAGGTCTATAACTAGCATACTAGGTATGTTAACTAGCATACCATGTATGTTAATTAGCATACATGTTGTGTTAACCAACTAGCTCTGTATGCTATTTAGAACCCAAGGCATGCTAACTAGCATACTCCATATGCTAACTAGTACAGTCCATATGCTAACTAGCACAGTCCATATGCTAACTATCATACTTAGTATGCTGGCTAGTATATGCACTAGGACACCCATCATGCTATTGAGCATACTAGGTGCTAACTAGCATAAAATATGTTAATTAGCATACATCTTGTGCTGACTAGCTAACTCTGTATGCTAGGTAGACCACAAGGCATGCTAACTAGCATACTCCACATGCTAACCAGCATACTCCATATGCTATCTACCATACCCAGCCCAGCTGCTAGTTCTAACTAGCATAACCATGGTCTTAAATAGCATACCCATCATGCTAGTGAGCATACTAGGTGTTAACTAGCATAAGTGGTGTTAACTTGCATACCTTTTGTGTTAACCAACTAACTCTATATGCTATTTAGAACTCAAGGCCTGCTAACTAGCATACTCCATATGCTACCTAGAAAACTCCATATGCTAGCTAGCATAATCACTTTCTGTTAGACAGTGTACTTATCATGCAATTGAGCATACTAGGTATGTTAACTAGCGTACTATGTATGTTAATTAGCATACATATTTTGTTAACCAACTAGCTCTGTATGCTATTTAGAACCCAAGGTATGGTAACTAGCATACTCCATATGCTAACTAGAAAAAGTCTACAGATCAGTATGCTATTAATCAGCATATACAAGTTACTATTCACTAAAGATGCAATGCATAAAATGCATAAGTTATGGTACAAGTATTTGATTGATCACCTTAGGCTCATCTAGAAGGTTCACAGGGTGTTCTATGTACCTTTTCCTCCCCATCCTCTTTCGACAAACATCCTTCTTGTTCGGTGAAACACGAGTCTCCACTTTCCAAAATGTGTAGACCAATTCCTTAATTTCATATGTGATAGGGCTATGATGGTGCTGCTTGTGACATGCAACCAATGAAAACAATCGACCGTCAACATCAAGCTTTGCCTGTCTTGATCTCGCCTTGTGCAAGGTGCGACGATTGACATTTAGGACCCTGTAATTTTTGCAATAGGCATGTTTTCCTTTGAATTCAGCATCATCTGCAATGTTTCATTCTTCAAAAACAACTCATTGGAACCTAGCTGCTTGACGGTAGCCAATGTACTATGGACATTGGAGACAATTGCAGTCTGTATAGTAGCCTCCTCCTCAAAAGACTCATCATGGATTGCCCGAACATGCGGATGTTGAGCAACAAGATTCTCGATTTCCCACTTTGCTTCTGTACTAAAACCTTCAGGCCTACTCTTGAAAGCTCTCACAATCTTGGAGAAGATTTTCTTTTTCTCCTCATCGTTGAGGGCATGATGTTGTCGCTCAAATTTCATTTGTTTTTGCTCCTATTGTTTCCTCTTTCTTACTCTCTCATATTCCTTGATTACAAAAAGAGCTGGATCTTGGGAGCTGTAATTCATTGCCTATAGTGGCTCTCTTCTACTTGTTCCTGATAACTGTAGACGTGCATAATATGTTACTTACTTAAAATCACTTAAATCTATAGCTATCAATAGTTGATGTTGTAATACACACATACTATGAACAAATGCCCTCACAAAACTATAGATGCAACCAACAAAACCAATGACTTCATTTGGAGTGCGTGAGCTACACATAAGATTTGCTTACCATCACATTACAGTACGGCTCCATTTCTAGCATTGGAGCTAGTGGCAATTATGTTGGCTGCTGGTTCTCCATATCTGTAGGTCTGTGTCAAAACGAGAGAAAGAACTCAACTTTGACAACTCATCTTTGAGGCAGGATACTCGGTGCAAGGAACGAAAGAGAGAGAGAGAGAGAGAGAGAGAGAGAGAGAGAGACTCAGCAAACCGCCTGCTAGTCTGACACACACACACACACACACAGACTCCCCACGTCATCTTCAGTAACTAAAAACAGAAGCACATGAGGAAGGAAAATAATTTTTTTATGGAACATTTGAAATTCAAAGGACTTGCCCATCCGTTTTCAGTATATGCTAACAAGCACAAGTAACTAGCACTGTCCGGGACAACATATTCAGTGACACATTAACATGCTTCTACCCATTACTAGTGCAGGCATGCATTTATGTATTTCAATTTTGGCTCTCTGCACATAGTACATTGTTGTTTCCAAGGTCCATAAGCTTATAAGCTTGATTTGAAGAAAACTTGAGTTAGAGTCTAGATGTCTGTGCATTCATTCAAGCTCCATAAACTTATATGCATGCATTCAAGCTTGCATTTAAAACCCAAGGTAGCGGCCTACAAGCATGCATTTAAGCATACATGTCAGTACTACATGTTTGTGCATTCATGCATTTTTAGTTTAACTTTTATTGGATGACTACCCATGCTTTCATGCCTTAGCTTTTTCCTTATTTCTTATAGGGTCAAGCTTTGCGAAAAGCTTTGAACTTCTCACGAGACAATTCCTTTGTGAAAATATATACAAGGTTGACTTGTGTTGGCACATAAGCCAAGTTGATCTCTCCTACAGAAAGCCTCTCCCTGACATAGTGGTAATGCACCTCAATGTGTTTGTGCCATCATGAAAAATTGGGTTCCTTGCAATTGCCAATGCCCTTCAACTGTCAGTATAAATAATGTAGGCAGTGTCTTGTCCAACACCGAAATCATCCATAAGGCATTTGAGCCATACACACTCGATTGTAGATGTAAATATTGCAATGTATTCAGCCTCACAACTGGAAGTGGCCATAGTAGGTTGCTTCTTGTTCAACCATGATCTGCATGAGCTGCCAACATGAAACAAAAACCACTCGTGTGTCAAAATAGCAAGGCCAATCTAAGTTCAAAAAAGCATGTAAATCTAGTGGCAATGATCCCCCCTTGGGATAAAACAAGCCAAGATGTAAAGTGCCACTTAGGTAGCAGAAAATCTTCTTGACAGCCTGCCAATGCTTAGACCCTGGGCTATGCATAAATCTGTTGGCCTGTGAGACTGCAAACTGAATACACGGCCTTGTGTTGCATACATAAATAAGGTAGCCAACAGGAGTGTGGTAAAGAGTGACATCAGCATGATCACCAACATCATGAAGACTCAATTTTAAACATGTTTCCATGGGAGTGGCAATAGGTTTGCAATCCTCAAGTCCAAACTTACATAGCAATGTCTTTATGTAACTTGTCTGACACAAGCTAATACCACCATCACACTACTTAAATTGTATACCCAAGTAACGATGCAACAACCCCAAATCTTTCATCTTGAAAGTAGCATCCAAACCAGCCTTAAATTCAACAATATGTCTCTCATTTGGTCCAGTGATCAGCAAATCGTCTACATAAAGAACGACAACAAGAAGTACATCACCCTCACACTTTACATATAATGTGCTTTCTGTTGGACTTACAAAAGAAGCATAAAATTCTCAAAATTGGATGACTTCCTTGCAATCTAAATATGATGCACTTATAAAAAATGACACATGGACTTTATGTCATTTGCCTCCTGGCAAAAAGTCCATTGGTACAAAGTGGGTTTACAAGTTGAAACGCAAGCCGGATGGTAAGATTGATTGACATAGAGAACGACAATGAGAAGTACATCACCCTCATGCTTTACATATAATGTGCTTTTTGTTGGACTGTTATGAAAGCCTTGTTTGACCAAATGACCATACCAAGCATGAGGAGATTGCTTCAATTCATACAAAGCTTTCTTACATTTGCACACTTTATCGTCTTGTCCTTTCTTGACAAAACTATGAAGCTTCTTTACATAAACTTCTTTAACTATGTCACCATTCAAGAAAGCAGTAACAATGTCTGATTGATGTACATCCCAACCAAAATGAGCTACCAATGCACATAGTAGTCATACAACAAGTGGGAGAAAAAGTCTCTTCATAATCTATGCCTTTTTGTTGTGATAACCCATGTTGTATCATCTGCAAACAAAGCGTATTCTGTTTCCATGGGATGTAGTGTTTGTGGAAGATTTTGTTCACCCCTTGCTGTCATGTACCAGAGATAGTAATGTAAGGTCACAGGACCTTTATGAAACTTTGTTGCCTCTTTTTAGTGGTGGAAATTTGAATGTAAATTCCAATGAGGCAAATGTACAGCCTATGGCGGTTTTCGAAAATGTTACAGATCAGCATATTACTGATGCAGATGTACATGATGTACTTGATGAAAGGGCTGAAATTGAGAAACTAGAGGTATGCCAAAATGGCCGGTGCATACATTGCATGAGTGATAGTAAATTGGATGCACCTTTGCCTAGTCGTGCTCTAAACTGGCTCGAATCGCATCAACAAAAGTCTGCAAATATGGCTGTAAGATATGGCTGCAAATCAGCCCCAAAATTCAGCTCTTAAACAGCTCCATAAACAAGTCACAAATGTGTCCCAAATCAGCCTACAACTGAGCCATACATGGACACCTGCAAAGAGGAAACAATGGCTGAAAATTCAGCACCCAAATAAGCCCTCAAACCTGCCTGTAAACTTGTAAACCTGTAGCTGAAACCTGCTGAAAAAACTCAAGCCATTAGTGCTCGAATCCGGCTACCTAGCTCGTAGCCACACAAGCATACATCACAATACTCACTCCTATGAGTGTGCCAAGATAACTGTACGCCTGTCAAACCGTGAGCTAATCACCAAGCCCACACTGTGCGGTATCGATGCATACACACGCACAAATATCCCACCTGCAGAGAACATCGCACGCAAATGCTGAGTGCACCCCGCAATCTCTACCTAGATCGCATAAATGATACGCATAAAACTCCTGGGAAAATTTCGTCAGAGTTTCGTCAGTAAAACGGCCACAAAACCAGTAACCAAACTGACTGCACGCTCAAAACCATGAGCAACCAAAGCGCATCAAACCGCACTCCAAATGCATGCACCAATCTCCACACTTTGCATACATCATTGCAAACACCTACAAATCTAGTACACAAATATCTTCTCTACCTGTGACTGCCAAAAAACATGCTCGAGGCATACATTGCCGAGCTCAAAATGCAATCACATTAGTCTCCCTGAGCATCAAACCACATAAGGCATACATTGTATCCTCCCACCTGTGAGGAAACTTGCAGCAAATATCACTCTCACATCTAAGAGCAAACCATGTGTGGAATCCTCGACACACAATAAACAGCTGCTGCTGCAGAAAATTCAGCGTTCAGAATTTTAAAATTCTGATATAACGAGCGCGTCCGGAGCATGCCAAAACCCCAAGGTAGACTCCTGGATCACATGTATCTGAGTCCGAGTGTGCAAAATATGCCAAAAACATTGTTTTCGGTCCAAAAACGCCGCAAAAACTTGTTGCTGCTGCAGAAATTTCAGAGGTCAAAATCAGCTCAAATGGACATCACCATTGCGTCCGGAGCGTCCCAAAACCCTGACCTAGACTCCTGGATCATGTAGATCTGACTCTGTATGACGGAGCTATGCAAAAAACTGCGTTTTAGAGCCCGAAAATGGCAAAAACGAGTTGCACACAGTCTTCAACCTGCTCCTACTCCACTCTGCGTGATGCAATGTCCTCTCAATGCAAGCTCCAACGCAAGATCTCTGCCACAACAACATCCAAGCACTCGAATGTCAAGCTCTCCTCCGCCAAGCACTTCTCTAACGAACTCCACTGAGCTCAAAAGCTCCTCTCACCAAGGAAGCCGCAACCGCCTCCTCGACCAAGCTTGACCACACCAAGCCACTAAGCTCCAAAGAAAATACTTCTCAAGCTAAAATCTCTCTCTGTGAAACTCCACGATCGAACTCCACCGTCGAGAGCGAGCGAGCTATCCTCTCGAAGCTGTCAAAGCCGTCGTGCTCTCCGCGGTCACCATAGCTCTGATACCAAATGAAGGGGATCGGGGAGCACCACAGACGGAGAGTGAGAGAGAGAGAAGGAGACACACACACGATGTGGGTGGAGAGACTCCAAAGAGTGAGCAGCCCCCTATACACTTATGCTATGTATAAGGTATACAAGTCAGTGGGGCGCCCAGACTCTGGGCGGCCGGGCAAGGCACAGACGCCTATACCCCAACAAGCTGCACTCTGCTTCTCATAAAGATCACTTAGCTTTGTCCATGCTTGATAAGCCGACATCTCGTCTGCTACATTGAAGTAAACGCTTTCTGCCAAAGTCAGCATAATGATAGAAAGTGCCAATTCATCCATTTCGCTCCATTCATCTTCGTCCATATCTTCTGGTTTTATCCCCTTGAGCTTTATAGGTTTTATCTGCTTCTTTTGTACCAACACGTGTCAAATCTGCTTCTTCCACAATGGGAAATTGGTTCCATCCAGCTTCTTGATATTGTAAAGAGCAGTGTCCTGTGATCCAGCCATAACTACGCTTCACAGTAGTTTACTTTCCTGGGAAAAGTTCGGCAGAGTTTCCCCTGTAAACTGTCCTCTAAACCAATATCAACCTGTCAAATGAACCAAGAAAGCTTCATATTCTGCAAAAATTTCGGCAAAGTCTCCTTTGTAAAATGGCTCTGGTGTACTAAAAAACAGACCAAAAACAGCTCAAAAAACCACTGTCTCTCTAACACTGTAAGCTGTGGGTAAACCTGTCCTGCACCTGTAGTGTCTCTCACTGTCCTGTCACTGTCTTGTAAGCATAGACTGCGACAATGCCTCAACGGCAGTAAAGCAAAGATGCAATCCCAACTGTCTAACTCACAGTCAATACATCCTAGCTGCCTATCTAAGGGTACTCGAGGGATTGCTCCAAGACCTGTATCACCGAAAGGATCTCAACATTCGAGAATCCCCCAGCTCAATAAAACCTCACTCGACCCTCAACAAAGGCTGCAGTAAATCTGACAGTACATAGACTTCCCACAAAGTCATACATCCACAAATTTCCCACTGTATGATGTAACCGCTGCGGCAGTTGTTTGCTGCGTGACTCACAGCCAGCAAACCCTCAACAGACATACATCATCTCTAACAATACATCCCATGTGGAAGTACCTGCAATGTTAGGATGAAATCTGGAATATCAAGCAGCAAACACAAGCTACCTGATGAACTAGTGGATGTCGCCTACAATCTGTGTGTAGGTGCGCCCGTGTCGTATGTGACACGCCTCCAAGAACTGTAAGCCGTCCTTCGTTGTGTAGATAGCCACAAATCAGCACTCTGGAAGTGCAGATATCCTCAGCACTTGCAGTCGTAGGCCGAAACCCCAAATTTGCAGAGTCGGATCTGCACCCGCCAAGACCATGTAGTCAAAAATGGCATGCGCAGATCTTTGTCGAAGCCGAACGGTGGCCGAGATGACCTCAGAATGAAATTCTGAGAACACCAAGCCCGTCGGGCTTTCCCACAGGAATTGGGGCCGTGTCTTCGCCTGTCGAATCTCACTCCAATCTGAGCAGGTGACTCTAGCTACCTGCGAATGCTGCCCCGAGTCTCGATATGAGCTCTGATACCAGTTGAAGGAGTACGAGCGAAAGTGCGACGCGAGAGAGAGTGCGAGAATAAGAGCACGGCGATATGGTGAACTCACTCTACTGTAATGTGTAGAGCATAGAGAGTTCTTATTAGGTTTTAACAAAACAATTTGTGTACATACCTGGCGGCCCGCCCACTTACCTGGGCGACCACATTGGGCTTTATAGCCCAGCACTAGGTACATCATTCCCTCTCTGTTGAAATATCTATCCCCGCCATAATCAACATCTACAAGGTCTCTGAACTCGGTCGGCTTATTTTCCAACTTAACACAGTAGCGGTCCATTCCATCCTTATAGATTTTGGCCTTAAGCACATTTTCAAATTGAAACTTCAAATACAACAATTTTACATCAGATGCAGGTTGAGAAGGACCTGCCCCCATTGAAGCTGTTCCCTTAGGTTTGACTTGTTAGAATCCTCAGTCATGAGGTTGTATGATCTTTTTGACGAAGTGTCAGAAAAGCTCTCCTCTAAAATGGGTTAAGGCTGCAGTGGTCTCTGATTCACGCTTTCTTCTGTTGAGTGATTGCTCCCTTGGTCAAAGATGATGGGATTCATATTCTGGTACAATCTTCTTGATTGCAAAAATTCATGAAGAATTGGTATTGCAAAATCCAACCCGGGTTACCTCATTAGCTACTTTGAATCCCCGGTTTGATCTTACTTGTTGGGTAGTACCCTCTAGTACCTGCAACATGTCAAAAATTGGTTGATAGCTGTGAGCTTACAGCCGTTCTTGTTAGTTCTAGCTTTTAATCGACAAAATTTAGCTAGGTTTTTTAGTAGCACACGATTCCTCACTTAACATCAACAATTTAGGTCCACTTTCAATTTTGAAAGAGCCACCAAGGTCCTGTGGACTAGGTCTTTGGGTGGTGAAATTTTGCTTCTGTTCTGACTCAAAGGAACATGGATTGCAATCCATGTTTGGAAGCCAAATGGACTTTTCTGGATACCATCAGGTTCAACATGATTAGGAGGTCTTATGGTATCAAAATTTTCAAAAATAAACCTGTGGATTGGAAGCTAGGTCAATTCTGTCACTTTGCCAGAGCTCCTGTCAGTTTTGGGCTTTTGAGATGGATTTTTGCATCCAAAATCAATTTTGAAAGGACCACTAGTCTCTCTATGATGCCCTCTAGCTATGGTGCCAGTTTGGTATCAAAATGTGTCAGGGGAACATGGATCGCGATCCATGTTCCTTAGTGTCAGAATGCACTGAAACTTGACCTACAACTAGTCCTTGGTCTACTGATGCTGGCTATATGGTTTTTGAATGTTTTGGAGTTTTTTAGGTCAACCAAAAGTTAGTTTTAGTGTTTGTTCCAGCGGTTTCTCCCTTGATCTGATTTTTGCCCCCTTTTTCCCTCTTTTTGAACTTTTCTGACAAGGGTCCCTTGGGAGAAAGTACTTCAAATGATATCACTTTTCTACTTGCCCAATATCAGCACAAAATTCCAAAAAGGTACATGGATCGCGATCCATGTTTGGCAAGATTTTGGACTAATACTTTGTGAGTTTGTAACAAAAGGTCTACTGATGCTATTGCCCAAATCTTTTTGGATTTTTTGATCAAATTTTTCCAAGTCAAAAGCAATATTTTGTGTCTGTTTTGTGGTTTTTTGCAAACAACTCCTTTTTTGGTATTTTGATCAGGTTTTTTCACTTTTTGTCTATGGCTCCTTTTGGAAAAGTTGTCCCCTTAGTAATCACGAGTGCACTTGTCAAATTTCACTGTCAAATGTCTACCTGGAACATGGATCGTGATCCATGTTGGGAAGCATCTGGTCATGATTTTTGGCTCTATTGGTTCCCTGCTTCTAGTTGATCCCAATTATCCTCCCTTTTTGACTTTGGACAAGCAAAAGTTCAGTTTTTTCTTATTTTTGTCAGTTTCCAAGGTTTTGCTCTGCTCAACCTAATTTCTTGATTTCAGTGATCTTTTAGCACTCTATTTCTGACCAAACTCAAGGTTTTGATGCCTGAGAGCCCGTTCTAAGCAAGGGAAACAGTTTTAGCAAATTTTTCCAAAAAGGTACATGGATCGCGATCCATGTTGGACAGGCAAATGGAAATTTTTTTGCATAGTCTGTTTTTAGCAAGTGTTTCTATCCCCTTTCTGAAAGTTTTGTTGGGTTTGGTTCAGTTTTGAAGTTCTGACCATCAATTTTTCAACCTTTCAGAGTTATGGTCTTCAACACCAAAATAAGGTTTTTGATAGTTTTTTTTCTCGATCCTTTTGGCCTCAAATGATGGTGTAATTTGTTACCTAACCTACTCCTATAAACTGAAATAAATCTGCAAACATAAATGAAACTTAACAATGCAAAAACGACAACGATGTGTGGTGGAACAGTCGTTTCCAAGCATGGAAAAATCAAAGAACAAAATACTCTCTTGTACTTCACTCACATCTTTCTTTGCTCATAAGGAGTAGCACTGGATAGTCTCGGACTCCAGTCTCTACTAAGCACTAAACCTATGTCTAGGTGCTTCACTGTCTATGTGTAAGCGGAATCGGTGTCAAAAGCTTTGGAATGAATTTCTTTGTACACTGAGTCACTTGCCACCTAAGGATTGGTTTCCCCGGCAACGGCGCCAATGTTAGCGGGTTGCCGCGACGGATGTCTGCAACATAGCTCTTTTGTACTAACATAATGTCAATATGCAAGGAAGCGACTCGGGATGGGGCACAGAGACTTAATGAGAGTGTCGATCTCACCAAAGTAAACTCAGAGGGCTACTCTTACTACGACAAAAGCAAATCAACCAGTTCCTAGTCAGAAAATCAGTATGCGTCCAATCTCACCGCTCTAGGTCATCACGCTTTTTCGGCATGCAAACGAATACGGAATGCAACAAAACTATAACAACACCTAGGGGCACAATCCTACCAAGTTTTGTCACCATCTGGGAAGGTATATAAATCATTATCCATCACAAAAAATGTGTAAAAAACTGAAACATAACTACTCAAAAAGGTCCCCCTTAAGTATAGAAACAGTTATCAATGGTCAAAACATCAAAAAACAACCATTTTAACCTTCAAATCAATGCATTTAGCTCACAAGAAACACGTGGCGAACCACATCAGAATTGAGAATGTTTATACTTAAATTGTAAAGCAAGAGACTAGGAACACAATGTGCTATTCGGAATTAAATTCTGATTACCAGCCCAGGAGAAAAGAGGATTACAAGTTGTAGCAGCAAGAAGCTCTCACAGTGAGAACGTCCAAAAACCCTTTCCAAGCTAATGATGCCTCTTAAGTCTAAAACTAAGGGTTTTGACTTAAAGGTTAAGGGAGAATTCCCACAGCCATTCGGCCACTTACAAGGGTGTAGACTTAGAGAGGCTGAGAGGGTATGCCAAATTACATTACAATTACAAATCATCATAAGCTGAATTACACGGCTTCTTTCAAAAAATTGAGCGAGTGTTTACAGGGTTTGGTGTGCATCCGCCTGTCATGTGTCGGATCGTTGTATCCACCAAACACACTCAGCAAAAATAAATTCCCCCGAGGGATGAACATAACTTAAGTACTCAACAATTTTCGTAAAGCGTTTAAGATAGCTAGCCAGGCGCTTCTCAAGCTCGGTTTTTTCTTTTCATAGCTTTCTCGCCTTGGCAATATGCTGCTTTCGTATGGTTTTGCATGCAATGGCATAATTCAAATCATGTGTGGCAACTAACTACAGTTCTCTTGCCCTGTGACACAGAAATGGTATTGAATAAAGACATCATAAAGGACAAGAAAAAACTATTGAATTGTTGCACAACAAAATAATATTGAAAAGAGTTTCTCCATTATAAATATCGAGAGAGATACATGCCACAGGGTGCTAACACTACATAACTTGGACACAATAGGGAATAGATTCAACATAATTTCTTGCAAGCACGTGAGCAAATGGATTTCTTTTCACCTCTACTGCGTTTGTTTATGTCATCCAAGGTGCTCAGAGGGGCAACACATATCTCGTCCCCAGGATCTTCCAGAATCTGTTCTAGGCCACCTTTTCTCTTTAATTTCACTTTGTTTACAAAACCCTACAGGGGGTTGTCATCACCAACGTCTTGCGTAGTTAGCCCACTCTCAGTCTTGAAACCTTCCTCTTGAGCACTCCTACCTTCCTCTTGCACACTCCTAACTGTTTCCTCTAAGAAGCTTGTTTGATCATCTGTAGGGGGCTTGGGGTTGGGATGAGTAATCATGATAAAATCTTCATCATCATCATCTGTTTCTTTACCATCTCTAGCAGCCTTGTGTGCTGTGGCATTATATCTGCCCTTTCACGTTGCCTATCCAGCTCATCAGATTCATCATTATAGAAGAGCTTCTCTTCTATCCTTTGATTGACAGGTGTCTTGTCAGGTTCGCATCCGGCATCATTGATACCTGTGTATTCCATTCACTCGTTAATTTTCATCGATATCATTATGATTGCTTGTATGCATAGTGTGACAAGTAGCATTCCATGTATGGTAGGCATCTATATCCTGTAGACATTCACGCATACATAAAATGTTAATTAGCAAAATTGTGTGTATGCTAATGGTATGCTCATTACTGATGGTGTGCTAATTAGCATACATGGTATGCTAATTAGCATACCATGTCTGCTAGCATAGATGATATGCTAACTGGAAGATAAGTTATGCTAATTAACATAACATCTCTGCTAATTAGCATACCATCTTTTCTAGTTAGCATGCGCATGCTAATTATCATACCTTGTTTTCTAGTTATCATACTTGCATGCTAGCCATCATACACAATGTTATAATTAGCATAAAAAGTATGCTAATTAGCATATTGAATATGCTAATTAGCATACCTTGTATGTTAGTTAGCACACTAAGTATGCTAATTAGCATACCTTTTCTTCTAGTTAGCATACTTGCATGTTACCCATCATACACAATGTTCTAATTATCATAAAAAGTATGCTAATTAGCATATTAAATATGATAATCAGCATACTCTATTTGCTAGTTAGCACATTGTGCACTAATTAGCATATTTTGTTTCTAATTGGGAAACTCTCTATGCTAGTTAGCATGCATAGTTTGTTAACTAGCATAGAAGGTATGCTTATTAGCATACACAATATGCTAACTAGCATACAAAAAATGCCAACTAGTATTCACAATATGTTAGCTAGGATAACTACCTATGCTAACTAGCATACACAATATGCTTACCACCATGACAATGTATGCTAGCTATATCTCATAGTATGCTAACTAGCATAACTAGGTTTTCCAATTACCATACACAATATGCTAGCCACCATATCCACTAAGCTAACTAGCATACCTTCTATGCTAACTAGCATACACAGGGCTAGTGTAGGAATCAAGGCTGGATAATTGTTCCTTCACATTATCCTCTGTGTGATTGGAGGTCCTTGCCATGTGACCTTGCCACACCATTTAGCTGGTATCCTCTGCTGGCAAGTGGAAGCTCTACATTTGGTCCCCAGCAAGCATGTAGCAACAAAGCAGATTAGGTGATATGTATGCTCACATGGAATTTTGACCATTGCACTGATTTCATGTACTTCTAGTGGCAAACCACAGCCAATACACTCGTTGCTTGTTGTCTCATCGCGTACCCCTCCTATACACTCTGTAAAAGTGTCCATAGCTATCTTGCATAGGGCAGTGGGGATGAAGGAGCCTTGTATCATCCTACTTATCTGCATGAGAAACTGTAATTTACTATCAGAGGCGTGCACTTTCGCTTCCTGCACCTCCACATTAATCTACAAGCCAATCAAAACAGAAGCATGGTAAGTACATAGGATAGTTGTGCACATATTCAAAACATAAGGTTCAATCACAAAAACCATCGGCACGTACACGAAGACAGGTTATGTCAATATCAAGAGCAATGGGGGTTTCCTCATTGTGAGGAAAGCCCAAACCATCTAGTGCCTCTTTCAGTGTCTCGATCTTTACACTGTTTCTCTCCTTGCATCCAAACTGTCAGTGATGCGTACACACCACAATTAATTCTCAGCATCATGAAGCTTCTGTCTCATAGCAAATACTATAGGGCTGACCATATCATGGCTTGCTTTTAGAACCCTCGCAACTTCAAGCTCCTGACCCGCATTCTTGAGCTGTTGTTTAGCATCCTGTAGTCGACTTCTGAGATGTTCACTTGCACTCATGATGTGCTGCAAATCAAAGAGCCCGAAATATGACAGGCTTGCTGTCACTTTGTGAGAACTGCTAATAGAGAGGGGTGTTGCCCTAGTAGCAGAAACAACATTTGGAGCTACTTGGCCAGTGCAATCGTCCTTTGTTTCCACGGAGCCCTCTTTTGTTTTTTGACTTGAGGGGTGGGTATTACGTACCCTCTACTTTTCAACATGGGCATCGTGGTATCCTCTTTCTCGAAGGTCTTCCAAATGCTGGACAACAAACTCAGCCCAATTGAACTGCATGATTGAGCCACTTGCAATTTCCACTGGCCTGAATTGTTTTACAAAATCCTTCGCAAAAGCCGAATTAATTTCCATGTTGGTGGGGGCCTTCTGGTACACCCTGTAGTGCAGCTGAAGTACTTGGTCGTACATGTTGCTACGAATGCTACTGCATTTGAAGCGATATTTGCTGCGATCCTTCACCTCTCTGAATACACTGAACCACTCCACATCTGTAATCTGCTCCCACTTCACCAATTTGGGGTTGACACCATCCATGGAGAGGCCATGGACAACATTAAACTCTTCTGCTGTTACACAAAACGTTTCCTGCAGTGGGATGTTCAGCTTGGGAGCTTTCCATCGGCCTGCACACCACACAAGATTATAAGATTAAAACCTTACAGAATCCCACTAGAATAGGGCTTTCAACTAGTTTCTACACATGAAATTGTGCGGGCTCTCCTTAGATGCACTCATCTATGCATGCACCTTGAATACCTAAGGCAATGCACAAGCACTTGATCAATGTGAGAGAATCCACAACAAGATTGCATCCAGGGGCTACTGGAAAAACAAGCATATACACTGAATGCATAGTCCTCTGTGTTGATTGCAACATATGATTAGCAACACAATTTTCTCATGAGTGAGAGGATTCACTAACAGACTAGTAGTCGGGGACTGTTGGAGAAATGTGTCATGCTTTGCTTGATTTAAAACTTCCAAATGTGGCCCCCTCATTGAAGAGAGAGAGAGAGAGAGAGAGAGAGAGAGAGAGAGAGAGAGAGAGAGAGTACCTGAGTCCTGCTTCCCCTTCCCTGCATGCATGTACTTTGACATTGGGGATCCTTGGAAATTAGAAGCCTTCAATATTTTGCAGGGTGGAGGAGAAGCAACAAAACCTTTGCCCCTCAACTTCCTTCTCGGTGGAGTACTGTCAAGAGAGCTTTCACGGAGGTGGTTGGCTCCAATGGTGAGCTATCCTCCACTTGGGTTGACTACTGGCCTTTGACTTCAGACCTGCTTGCCGCTCGCAATCGTTTTTCTCCCTCTCTCTGAACAGTGACCCCTGCACCGTGCTTCCCTCCATGCCTCATGACTACACCACTACCTCAACGTAACGACTGAGCTTAACTGTTTGAGATTTTAAAAATGTTACGATTTCATTTTTTGAAGTCCAACAGTCATGTTTTTTCAAGCGTGTGGGCCACCATCATGAACTATAAAAAGTGTATCATGTGTTATGCTTACAAGATGTGCTTGTTGGCATATGTTAACTAGCACAAAAAGCACAACATATGAACATGTTTTCACCCGAAAACATAAAGCTCAATTTCACCATATCAATATCAACATAATTTTAGTAAAACACATGAATGCTTGCACAATATTACCTCTATCACTACAAGAGGCTATTCATATTAGCGACGCTCACACAGCGACGCTCAAAAAAAAATAATCCCGGCGTCGCTATGAACGTCGCAAATTTCTTTGTAAATTTGCGACGCTCATAGCTACGCCGGCTGGGCTAAACAAATAACCGAGCGCGCCTAAAAACTCAAATCTCAGATCTGAGTTTTTCGGCGCCCTCAAGCAAGGAGCAGGTAACGCTCTCCCCCTCTCTCTCTCTCTCTCTCTCTCTCTCTCTCTCTCTTTTTCTTCTCCACACACACACACACACACACACACGAGGAGAGGAAGGAGAGCCAGGTATGCTCCTTCCCTCTCCGCATTCTCATGTTCCCTTCCCCTCTTTCTCTCTCCCTCTCTCTCTCTCTCACACACACATACACACACACACATAGTGTTTTTGAGAGAGAGAGAGAGAGAGAGAGAGAGAGAGAGAGAGAGAGAGTACAAACATAAACAAAAACGCACACACACATACATAAACAAAGAATGCACACACACATTGAGAGATGAAAAGAGAGAGAGAGCATGCATAAACAAAAAACGCACGCATTGAGAGAGGAAAAGAGAGAGAGAACATGCATAAACAAAAAACGCACACATTGAGAGAGAAAAAGAGAGAGAAAACATGCATACGATCCAAAAAAACGCACACACGTTGAGAGAGAAAGAGAGAGAAACTAATTTAACGTTCTAGGAAACTAATTAAAATTAAAAGACCTAAAGATCTAGCCGACGAGGAGTTGAACTCAAGACCTATTATTCAAGAGGGAAATGGCATAATCAATCTATCATACTTGGCATGGGTGATAGAAAGGTTATACCATTTATCTCTTTTTATTGGCACACACATCCACACGCGCACACACACAAGAAGAAGAGAGTTATAACGTCGTAGGAAACTATCCTAAAAGACGTTAAAGATTAGGTTAGATGTAGACTTACGTTAAATTAGATTTAGGTTTATTTAAGTTAGATTAGATTAGATTTAGGTTTATTTTTAACTAGATTTACGTTTATTTACGCTAGATTTAGATTTACGTTATATTAGATTAGATTTAGGTCTCCATAGACTGCGATGCCTGCATGAAGCGGGTGAAGAAAGCCCTCAATGGAATATAGGGTATTGCTGCCTTCACTCATGGTGGGCTCCGTCGATCCAAAAGTACTGGTGAAATGTCTTCAGAAGATAGGGAAGAAGGTGGATCTTCAGGGCGGCAAGAGTCACTACATCCCCGACACAATGACCATCTAGACAACCTCTAGTCATTCAACAGCAACTTCAAAGTTAGTAACAAGAGCAAGAACGGTCTAAAGGGCCAATTGCTATTGTCAGATGTGGATGGAGATGAGGCAGCATCACCGCCGGAAGTTAACTCTCACATCTTTAGTGATGAGAATGCCAACTCTTGCCGAGTTATGTGAAAAATTATGTGTTAAATCAGTTTTAAGGTTCTTATAATCCCTGTTAGTTTAGTTCTTTGTTTTTAATATAACATAATTTACGTTAGATTTAGATTTATGTTATATTAGATTAGACTTAGGTTTATTTAGGTTTACCCACACACACACACACACACACACACACACACACACACACACACACACACACACACACACACAAGAAGAAGAGAGTTTTAACATCATAGGAAACTATCCCAAAAGACGTTAAAGATTAGGTTAGATGTAGACTTACGTTAAATTAGATTTAAGTTTATTTTTAGTTAGATTTACGCTTATTTACGTTAGATCGAGTCCATGCAAGAATTACTTACGGTTTAGGGTTTAGAGTTAGACGAACAGTGAAAAGATCTACTGTGAAAAGATGTTAAGATGCTGTGAAGTGCTACAGCTAGAGAAGAGGCAAAGGGGTTTTGTCCACTACATGCAGTATCATGTAGACGTGGGTGTGTAGATTTCTTGTACCCACAAATATAGGTATTGACCAATAAAGACGAGATTATAACCCGGTGGTTCTGATCTCCGTGCACCTCTAGACCGAGGTGTGCGGGGATTGGACATGACTAGAGAATGTGAGGTAAAGAGAGAGAGAGAGAGAGAGAGAGAGAGAGAGAGAGAGAGAGAGAGAGAGAGAGAGAGAGAGAGAGAGATAAGACAAAGAATGCCAATAGAATATTAAATTTGTTGTCCAGGTTATAAGATTTTTATCCTCATTATGAGTAGTGACGAGGATGTGGGACCGTCCAACCGAAACACCTATCTCTCAACGAGGGTCTTATGTCCTTGTAATCAATGCAAGCATGCTGTGCGACGGACAAGACGTGTTTCTTTGCAGCACGTTCGCGAATATGGCGAGTTTGATCCATCTATTATAGATCGAGTTGTTGCCAATTATAACTCGTCGGACTCTGACGCTGGCCAACAAGCAGCAATCTTGCAACCCAATAGACGTGTTCGCAGGCGCTTTGGTCACATCTTTTGATTGAAAATTCTGAGTTTTCGACTTGCCTCTTCTATCACTCAATTCATTGCGTCATTGTATTTATATGCGTCATTACGTCATTGTATTTAATGGTCTTTGCGTCATTGTCTACTCTATTCATTCAATATTAAGTTTAAATATTCGTGCGTTTAATGCAGGTATGGATGATGAGGAGTTTCTTTCTTCTTTGTCACCGCAGCAGAGACAGTGGTACATGGAGCGTCATCGCTCTGGCGCATCATCGCGCGTTCCTACTCCATCCGCATCTCCCTCTCTTTCGGAGCATTCGGCGCGCTCCGAAGCTTCGGCGTCGACGAGACGAGCTTCACACTCGTCTAGACACCGGCGCTCTAGTGGTGGCGGTGGCGGTTGTTGTGGGGATTCCTCCACCGATGCCTCCACACCGCCTCGTGTTCGACGAGGCTCTTTACCTTCCCCTTCTTTGCCCGCCCCCACACCAGCCACAACATCGCCATCTACGCCAGGTTTTACACGGCTGACTGTTCCTAGAAGCTACACACCTCTACCTACTCCGCAAGGAGCCACCCCACTCGACACTCCTCGCTTCGGGGCCCAGACGCCGGTGGAGACACCTGACGTCTGTACCCCCATCGACACGCCGCTAGAGACCCCTGCCGGGACACCCAGGTTCACGTGTCACCGGCCAGAGGGCTTGTCTTACTCCGTCGACTTCAGCGGCGGCATCATCATGGATGATGACGGCAAGAAGGTGATCTCGCGCATGCGTGGTCTTTGCTCTCAGCTGTTTAGACACTACATACTAAACAAATGGAGTGAAGTACCAAGTGATTTAAAAAACAGAGTCATCAGCATACTTCATGATGAGTTTCCCGTTCCAACACGGGATCAGGGCTTCAATGAGAACCTGATGAAGATTCGAATGCGCGAATACTGCAAACACAAGCGTTCCGAAGTGCAAAAAGCAATCAAGAATGGGTGGAACAGGCCAGATTGGCTGGCCAAAGAAGATTGGAAGAATACGAAGAAAGCAGCGCGCAAGAATCCCGACAAGTGGAAGCAACAAAAGGATGCAGCCAGAGCGCGAGTAGAGGCAGGGAGCTCGCACCACTTGGGGAGCGGCGGATGGGCATCATTTGAGGCCGATTTTGTAAGTGTTTTTGCATTGCTCTTTATGTTCAATAGTTTAGGGTTTATGAGTTTTTTAATTCTAACATAATGAATTCTTTGTATGTTTTGACAGTGGTCGATGACAGGACGTGATCCCACACCGTACGAGCGCGAGTACGCAGGCAAGAAGGGCTTAAACGCCCTGATGGACATTCTCAGTTCTCGCGGCGGCATGGTTAGTATTAGGGTTTACTCTTTTCTATTTTTTGTATTGTTTTATAAATGTCGTTATATGTTTATACTTACTGAAAGCTGTCTTATTGTCTTTTTTTGCAGAATCCGACAGATACGCCGCTTGGACGCGATGAGACGTCTGACTAGACGACGTCAGTTTAGCCGTAGCTAGATAGCATTAGTTTAGGGTTTCTCATAGCTTATGTATCATGAGACGGATTTTATACGTCTTTTTGAACCATGTATATTATTACATTTGTCATCGCAGTTCATTTTGCCAATCAATTCTTTATGCCTATGATGTTGTACAATTGTCATTATTACATTTTCCAATCAATTCATTTTGCCTATGATGTGTACAATTGTCAATTTTGCAAACAATGCGTCTTGTGGGTGACTATTTTGGGTCTATTATCTATCCTTGCACTTTTTTAAAAAAGTGAATCAAGTACAATATGGTTGATGGGTGGCAGGGCATTCAATGCCCTGTCACCAAAAAAAAATTCTCTCGGGCGTCGCTATAACCGTCGCTATTTATGGCTCTGTAGCGTCGCTATGAGCGTCGCTACAGTCTTCTGTGTAAACGTCGCTATAACCGTCGCTATGAGCGTCGCTATATAGCGATGCTTATAGCGACGCTCGTAGCGACGGTTATAGCGACGCCGGGGGTTATAAAAACCCAGTGTATTTCCGTCGCTAACAGCGTCACAAGAGCACACAACCTCTTGTAGTGTATGTTGGGAGTGATAACATTTGCCATCTTTGAAGTAGTGGAGGCCTTGCGTAAAGGAGTAGTGAACATCTTCTTTGTCCTCTTCTTGGTAGTGGATGCCGATAGTGTGGACAAAGGGGAGTCTAAGGGTGAAGGAGAGGGATATGGAGAACATGTTTTCCTCCTCCTCCTCCTCCTCCCTGTTGACTTGTTTTCCTTTACTTCAGTTGTTGGGGGAGTCACCTGGCCAAGTGTTGGCCTCTCTCTGCAACCATCAACGAGTAGGCTTCATGACTGTGTACTAAGGTGATGGCTCCCCCTACCTTCACACACGTAGTGAAGTTCTGTAGACAATTTCAAAAGAATAAAGATTTCAAATTATTCAATTATTAATTTAAAGTATTCAAGTAAATTTTATGTTTCCTCGCCTTGCTACCAAGCATCCTACCCCCTTGCTACCAGCCCCAAAAATAGGTAGCTAGTGTACCACCTATTTATGCATATACCCGAACACAATTCTCTAATCCCATTAGATACTTCTTCTTTAACCTTGAATCCTTTTGAATTAATAGGATCTACCTTCAACCCATAGGCGGCTACCTCAACCATTGAGATGGCAAGGCTAGTTGCGATTCCATCAACTAGCTTCTTCATTCCTCCTTTGCCAAAGGTTTGTCCCCAAAGACTTTCCTATTTCACTTAAGTGACTCCTACCATCTTCAAAGAAAAGAAGCTCCTTCATCAAAGACACTTTGAAACTTTTGCAATCCCTCCTTGCATGGTTAGTATTGTACAAAGCCTTCTCTATTTTGAGGTCTTGTGGCCTTGTAGTTTGGCATGATGGTTGCATACCCACAAAGATAATTTGTTACATCTTTACTATGAAATTTGTCCATTTTATTCATCACAGATTGAAGGTATTTGGTTGAATATAGTTTCCTTCTTTAGTAGCTTGTCTCTGCTGCTTAAACACAACAAAGACTTGAAACATTTGCATCGTGATCGGATCAAATCGCATCCCGTATTGCTCTTATTGCCCCATAGAATTGAAGATTTGATATTAGACATTAAATGAAGATTTTAAACCCTCACCCTAGCCTTCTTCGCATCGGGTTCACCAAAAACTATTTCAAGAAGTACACAATGCGCCGAGGAAAGTATCTGGCCTCTTATTGTGAGGGTTCGAGAAAAATCAAGGGAGTCGTTGAACTTTGGAAGAAAAAGGAACAATTAAAAAGAAAAACACTCCAACCATCAAATTCTCACTCTATAAAACAACCAAGATGAACTCAAAACTCTTATGTGTGTGATGATTTGGTGTAGCCTCACTCCCAATTGCATAGATATGGTGCTCTTTCGCCCTATTAAAATCCCTAAATTTATACTTTAATTATTCATCATGGCCATTTCATGAAAGCTTAAAAACTTCATAAGACAAGCTTGAATGCTTATTTGAAGAGAGAAAATCCTAATTGGTGGCCTCATAGCCTCGAACATGCGATGGGAACAACACGAGACTGCACTAGCACCCACACTTGCAACTGCCTATCTCCTTCATTAGATGTCTAAAAGAGGTCATTTTTTGGCTCGATGATCAACCTTCAAATTGAGAAAAGAAGAGAGCATCATTGATGTGGCATTTTGATGTATTTTGTGCTATTTCTAGGCTATTTTGGACCATTTTATGGTCAATTTTAGCCTAAAAATACACTTTCTTGCCTATAAAAAGCCCAAATGAGCTAAGAAAAATATCTTAATTTTTGGAAAGGATCCTTTGGTCTCAAACTACATCTGAACCTCATTTTCTCGATTGTCAAGCACTTTGGGCACATCTTTTGCAGCCATGCGTTAAACTTACTATGTTTGGTTGAAATCGCTAGCATTGAACTTTCTAGGAAAAATGAGCATGCCGCATCAAAACACTTGACATTTATACAATCCTAAACCAAATTAATCATTTTTTTATGTGACTAACCACTAGTCAAAAGTGGGTCATGCCTAAATTCTAGTATTCTAAGCATAACTTGTGCATATGACATAAAAAATTCACGAAACTTCTTGAGCATCTTTTTTAGGATGTGTCTAAGACTCTGAAATTCATATTTGAGTCAAAAATGCTAAAGATAAAATTTTGACTTTTTGAAAAAAAGCAATTTTTTTGCGTAAAATTGTGATTTACTACTTAACTTGGGCGAGTAGTCTTTTTGCAAGTAACATAGAAGTGTGATGGACTCATTACATATCTATTGAGTCAAAAATGCTAAAGGTAATTTTGACTGTTTTAAAAGAGCCTTTTTTTTTTGGGCACAAAATTGTGATTTACTACTTAACTTGGGCTAGTAGTAAATTTTGTCAATCTTTATGTAAGTAACATAGAAGTGTGATAGGCTCATTACATACCTATTGAGGGATTTTTCAAAGAAGTTTGAGTATGTTAAAAAACAAAATTGATCTATTATTGATTCAATTTAGTAAAGTTATACGCATTTTATCGAATCAATCCATAAAGAGGGCCATGCAAAGAGAGCTTTAACCCTTGATTTATTTTCTGGACATTTTATATCAGCTCATACTATGTGTTGGGCGTTTTTCCTTGAGAGATTTTTTTGTTAGACATCTAAAGAGCTGTTGAATTATTTTTTTACAAAAGCCTCTTAAAGCCACAAAATTGGATTTTTTTTGAGAGGACTAGTGTTAAGCATGCATCAATGCCATGCCGAGGGTCTCACCTCCCCAGTAAGATATGTACATGACTGCAACCGTTTTTGCATATATCACACTATGTACATTATAACAGTTGCTCCCACATATCAAAATTGATAAAAAAAGTGGAGTAAAAATTTAAAATTCACATTATAAATGTGCCATAGCACAACACCATACGTATAAATACCAATTTTTGAAAGTACATAAATTGTTTTGAATATTAAAGTGAAAAGGAGTTTTTGAGAGCTAGGCTGCTACCACAAGAGATTATATGAGCTTTAGAGCTTCCATTCCTTTGTAATCACTCTCATAGGTAATGGAAGTCCTTCCTTTTGATTTTCTATTGTGTATATGAAAGAGTTAGTGTGATGAAGTGATGATTAAATGTATCTCTTTCCCTCATTGCTTTGGAGCTCATAAGGTGAGTTTGTGTGTGTGTGTGTGTGTGTGTGTGTGTGTGAGAGAGAGAGAGAGAGAGAGAGAGAGAGAGATGTGGGTAGAGGGGGAGGCGGAGGGTAAATATGCAAAGGTTATTCTTTTTTGTGTGGAGAAATGCTTAGAGTGGGTTTCACACTAAGATCGATGCCCCCTAGTTTGTAACTAGCATTTGATGTTTGTACAGCTTTTGCTTAACTACATGCTTAGCGACATCAATAGATCGCATAAATGATGCCTATGCATCCCATACATGATGCTTTAGTTTTTAAGTTCTTTAACTAAATAGCATAGATAATTAAGCAATGTCACAACCATAAATAAATGTTGCTTAAGTGATATCCCGTCATTACTAAAGTGATGCCCGTACAAAACCAGGCTTTAAGTAACTAGCTTCCTTTCTTGTAGCTAGGGAGGGATTTATTAAATACCATTTGAATGCACATGATACAGAGAGTTTCTTGTAGGTGAACCCCGCAAGCAAAAACATGGGGGATTCACTAATACTAGGGAGGGGATGCTACAGAGAGTTTATTAAATACTCTTTGAATGCACATGATACAAAGAGTTTCTTGTAGGTGAACCCCGCAAGCAAAAACCATGGTGGATTCACTAATACTAGGGAGGGGATGCCACTTGTGTGCATCGTGCTTGAAAAAAAACTCGTATATACAGTCTCTTATGTAGCATCCCAACCCCCTATCTGTGAAGATTGAATCCCTAAAATAATCCCCCACATACGGTGTCCAATAGTATTGACATGACCCTCGACCTTATATGTACGAACAATTTAATAGCTTAGAGAAATTTTTGATAACTCCATGATTTTTTTCTTCTTCCTCAGTAGAAGCACATGATGCTTGAGTGAGGTTCATTGTACAAAGTATTATATGAGTTTGTCTAAACTTTATTGGGATTCCATATGGTAGTACTCAAAATGATATTTAAAAATAAATATTTTCCAAATAGTGGAGAGAGAGAGAGAGAGAGAGAGAGAGAGAGAGAGAGAGATGGAGAGGACCCCCCAATATCTACTTGATACCCTAAAATATCCTCGATCTCTCTCCTAAACATACAATGTGTGTATCCACATTTTGGGGGGCTACCCCTATTGTATATGCTTATGCACACTTGAAAAAACCCCCCTATTGTACACTCATATGGTACCATACAATACAAACTAGTGAATCCTCAGGGGCAGAAAATTTACCAGCCCATTTTTTAAATAGGATAGAGCTATCTAATTTCCTCAGGCAGAATCATTCTGCCATCAAGTCACTTATGTGAGCTCTTTAAGCTAGTGATAGGCAATCAAGCCAAAATGACACCTACAAGTTCTTGTAATATACACTCTCATTTTAATGAAGTGAACCCCCATGAACCAATAAAATGCAAGCACCTCCTCCTTAATCCTTGTTTAAGTACAAACCGAGTCCTAAGAGCCTCCTTCATCCAATCCGTAACTTGAGAGGAGAAAACTTTATTGATCAATCTCTATCAACTCCAAGAGGATTCTCCAGCACAAAAGGAAGCAAAAAGGAGGTAAGATAGCTTCATTTTGGAGTGTTTGAAGTTAAAGAGAAAATATATCAAGAGGGATTTATGGCAGAAGAAATGCATGTGTTTAATGAGTTCCATGCAGACTCTAGAATGAACTCCAAGGGCAGAAGCATAAGATTTTTTTAAGAGTGGCCATTATCATTCATTTTAAGGGTAAATTTTACCTATCCTTCATTAAGCTATATTTAGGCGAAAATTACAAGGGCTACTCAAAGAATTTTCAATATTCTATCCTTCTTTCGAAGGATTGCCCTTCACTGAAGGGTAAAATGCCTTCAAAAATTAGGACTAGGCAGAAGCATAAGAAGGCAACATACCTACTCACGAGCCCCTCACGAGGCAAAGACATCTGATCCAGTGTTAGAAGAAAACCGGGATACAATGTATTTTAACTAGCTACAATTGTAAAATCCTGGTTAGATTTTAGTTTGCCCTTATTTTCTTCGATTAGGAAAAATGTATTTTTTCTAGCCCTGAGATTCCGATCCTAAAGATGCTTCAAACAAAAACTTAAAAAATAGGTTCAATATACATTAAAAAACCTGCCTTTACTGAATTTTGCCTATAAATAATTTAATTTTGTATTTGAAGTTAAGAAGAATAGACAATCTATAGAAATTTATTATATATAGTCAATTTGCCTTGAAAAATTTCCATGAAATGTAGGTTTGCTAGGTATGTGGTGCCTCCCTCGCAGAAGCTCATGATGTTGAGGTAAGTCACAGTGTGGAAATTATTGTGAGATTTTGTCCAAAACTTCTTGAGTATGTGCATTTTGAAAGAAGTGATTTGTTTGAACGGTTGAATTTAGCAAGGAAAGCGAGCTCTATTAGACTATATATATGTTAGTTTTGGATGAAAACTGGGATGATGGATGAGAGTGGTTATAATAATTGTGCAAGCAACACGGGCGAAAGTCCTTTGGCTGAGCGTCCTCTCCATATTATGTGGGCGAAGTGGGGACAACAGGTGGGGATGAGCATCATACACGAACACAATGGTCCATGGGGATCTTTTGGGGGGCAGATGATGGAGTGGGAGAGCCTGCCGTAGCAGGTTGAAGTGACTTGAAGCGGGGGCTTTCCAATCAGCACATTGAAATTTGAGAGAGAGAGAGAGAGAGAGAGAGCGGTTCTCCTTTAAATCACATCATCCAGCAATGGGAGTAGAGAGGTTTGAGCTTTATATCTGCAGCCTCAGCTAGTGGGCGACTTGGTAGCTCGTAGTAGAAGCCGGATGAGAAGGCCTCAGAAAGGGATATGAAGGGGCAGCATACCTATAGTCTGTCACTCTGAGTCTGTAATGGGGAAGTAGCCTGTAGGGTGGTGGTTGTCGTGACGATCAGCACGAGAAGAGAAGCAGAAGGACTCATGGAGACGTCAATTTTTTGATGCTCGCCTCGAGTTGGCCAAAAAGGGACAATGGGCGAATCCATGCGCCGCCAATTGGCGCTAATTCTCATGGCGCTCTTGATCATTGCCTGCTGCTGCGTGAAAGCAGGCGGGGTTAGCGGGGAGGAGGCAGCGTTGCTTGCCTTCGCCGCCAGCTTCCCTCCCAACAGCGCCGCCGGCACCGCCCTCTCCCGCTTGTGGAACCCCACCTCCTCCTCCCCCTGCTCTTGGCCTGGCATCACATGCTCCCCCACTTCCCTCCATGTCGTCTCCCTCTCCCTAAACCCCAGCACTCTCCAATCTGTCCTCAGCGACGGCGCCCCAGCTTCCACCGCTGCGATCACCCCACCCGCGAACAATGCGCCCCGCATGGCTGACGGCACCGAAATTCTCTCCAGAGCCGCCCGCATTCTCTCCGCTCTCTCCCCTCTCTCCTCTCTCCAATTCCTCTCCCTCCCCTCTCTTAACCTCTCTGGTCACCTCCCTCCTTCCCTCCCCTCCTTCCCCCTCCTCTCCTTCCTCGACCTATCTTCCAACAACCTCTCTGGATCCATTCCTGCCTCCCTTTGCTCCCATCTCCCCTCTCTAGCCCAACTCCATCTTGAATCCAACCAGCTTTCCAGCTCCATTCCGCCAGAAATCGCTCAATGCACTAACCTCGCGTCCCTCACCCTTCATGATAACCAGCTTTCGGGCCATATCCCCACCTCTCTCGGCCGGCTCACACTCCTCGAAGTCTTCCGTGCCGGCGGCAATGTGTTGCTATCTGGCCCTCTTCCAGTGGAGCTCAGCAACTGCACGCGTCTTACGGAGCTCGGCTTGGCTGCGACGAGCGTCTCGGGCCACATTCCAAGAGAATTTGGCCGTCTCTCCAACTTGACCACACTCATGATCTTCGACGCAAACCTCTCCGGGCCAATTCCACCCGAGCTGGGGAATTGTACACAGCTTGTTGAGCTCCATCTCTTTGCCAACCGTCTCACAGGTACTATTCCTGGTGAGTTGGGTAAGCTTGTGAACCTAGAGAAGCTCTATCTCTGGCAAAATGAGTTATCTGGGCCAATTCCCAGTGAGCTTGGAGGGCTTGCAAGCATTCAAGTGCTGGATCTTTCACAAAATGAGCTCTCAGGTCATATACCAGCGAGTTTCGGGATGCTTGTGACGGTGTCGAAGCTGTACCTCAGTGTAAACAGGCTCTCTGGGAACATTCCAGCAGAGCTTGGAAATTGCAGCATGTTGATGGAACTACAACTGGACAGGAACTTATTGACAGGTCATATTCCAGAGGAAATGGGGGAACTCTCAAAGCTCGAGCAGTTGTTTTTATGGAACAATACACTGGAAGGGAAGATACCTTCCAGCTTAGGGAAGTGCAAGAAGCTACAATACCTTGATCTATCCTGGAATAGGCTAAGTGGACCTTTGCCTGTGGAGCTCTTCGAGCTGCAATCTCTTTACAAATTTCTTCTCATGGCAAATGAGCTCAGTGGGGTCATACCGAACGCAATCGCACATAGTCGGGCACTGTATCGCTTGCGGCTTGGAATGAATAGACTTACAGGCCCTATCCCAGAGGAGCTGGGTGAGCTGCATAACCTCACCTTCTTGGATATTAGTAATAACCAAATCTCAGGACCAATACCTGCCTCCATAGCAAAATGCAATGCGCTTCAGCTCTTCGACGCACACAACAACCTCCTCAATGACTCTATCCCTATGCAATTAAGTTCCCTTTCTAACCTTCAATCCCTAGATTTCTCCTTTAACCACCTCTCTGGGTCTCTCCCCCCCACTCTAGGCAGCCTAGCAGAGCTCACAAAGCTTAATGTGCAATCGAATTCATTGTCCGGTCTCATCCCACCTGGATTGGGCAGCTGCAAGAAGCTCACAAGTTTGGACTTGAGCTCAAATTCTTTCTTTGGGCCCATCCCCTCTTCTCTGGGCCAAATTAGCACTTTAAGTGTCTATCTCAACCTCTCCTGCAATACTCTGTCTGGCACCATACCGGATGAATTCGCACAATTGTTCACTCTAGCCGACCTCGACATATCTCACAACAAGCTGTCCGGAAGTTTGGATGTGCTTAGCAAAATGGGCAGCTTAGTCAGTCTCAATATCTCCTACAACCTCTTCACAGGCCCTCTTCCAGATACATATGTATTCTCGTCAATGCCGGTGAACAACTACGTTGGAAATCCTGGTTTGTGCGGACCATCATGTAATGCGATGGCGAGGAGAGGGAGCCAGGAGAGATCAGGGAGGGCCATTGTAGGATTTCTTTTTGGAAGTGTGGGGTTCATGTTCACGGTGGGCTTGGTCCTACTATGCACATTGGTGATGAAGCACTCGGCAGCACGGGTGCATGAGCCTGACAACATGGAGTGGCCATGGGAGCTAACACCGTTTCAGAAGCTAAGTTTTACAGTGGAGGACGTGTTGGAAAGGATGGTGGAGAGCAATGTAATAGGGAAGGGGGGATCGGGGGTTGTCTACAAAATCGAGGTGCCGGAGGGGGATGTGATTGCGGTGAAGAGGATGAAGGCGGCGGGCAATGCGAGGAAGGCCGGCGGGATGCCGGAGAATGGGAGGGACTATGCGACAACAGAGGTGGAGGCATTGAGGGCAGTGAGGCATAACAACATAGTGAGGCTATTGGGGGTGTGCACAAATCATCAAGTGAGTTTGCTATTGTATGATTACATGTCAAATGGGAGTTTAGGGGAGTATTTACATGAGAAGAGGAGGGGGTTGGATTGGGAGAGCAGGTACAAGATAGCTTTGGGGGCAGCACAGGGGCTTGCCTATTTGCATCATGATTGTGTGCCCCCCATTTTGCACAGGGACATCAAAGCCAACAACATTCTCTTGGGGGCTCGCCTTGAGCCCTACCTTGCTGATTTCGGGCTTGCCAAGTTTGTGCTCAACTCCTCCTACCCTCAGACCGTCGTTGCTGGCTCCTACGGCTACATTGCCCCAGGTAATTTGCTCTGCTCCCCTGCTTCACCTCATTTTTTTTTCCTTAGGCTAACATTGGTAAATCTTTCTTCTAGAGTCAATTATCTTTTTTGTTGCCCTACTGTATAATACATTATTATTATGTGCTCGTGTGCATTTCTTTCCACCAATAATACTAGCATTATTTTATCATGTGCTCGTGAGCATTTCACCTTTTTCCTAGCTCGGACAACTTGATTGGCTCTTTATCGTACTCTTGTTCTTACTAATTAGGGCTTGTTCATCTGTATTTTATTTGGTAGGGAATGCTCACTGGTCTCCATCACGCAATGCTCGAAAAAAACCTAGGTTTAGTGTAATCCCACCTACAAATTTTGAAATTTACCTCTAAATTCTATATTTGAAGGTGAGAAAATTTACAAAATTTTGAAAAATTAGTGTAATTTGGTATAAAAACCTTCAAATTTTGTCAATTTACCTCTGATGTTCCACATATGTAGGTTTGCCGAGTTTTTGGAAAAACGCACTGCACTGGTGGCAACACTCATTCTTGAAGGGTGACACAAAAACTCACAAAATATACATAAACACATGATCAGGGTACCAATCGAAGCCGGAGTTTTAATATTAGAGGCCTTTTGCACGAGCGGGGTTTGCAGTAACCATATGTGTTCATGTTCATGTTCCTGGGAGGTGTCGCCTTTGTTATTTGTAGCAAAACTAGAAGTTAGTTCAATGTGGGAACAAATGGTTGTCAATGATGACTTGTTAATAGTGCTCAACCCAAACATTTTCAGAGAGCCACCGTACTGCCACGGTCCACCTAGTGTGAGTAGGGATAGGGCTGAATAAAGGTTAAAGCGCTTGCACACGGTGAGTATTTTTGGAATAGTTTCCACAACAAATGAGTAAATTTGGCTTTCTTCAAGATCAACAATTCTTTGTCTAACTTTGCAAACTCACCATGCAAAAGTCTTGCTACAAAGGGCCGTGCACGAAGAAAAATCTTGAAGGGGAATGGGTTTGCATGTTTATCGCAAAACATGGCGGGTGGCTAATTGCATATGAATTTCCTTGGGATACTAAATACCCTATAGGGAGGAGGAGGGCAAGCTTAGAGCTGTGTCCTAGTGATGCATGTCATGGGACATAGAGTGCAGCAAGCCTTGCATTACATCAAGCCTCATCTCGTCGTTTGTACCACAAATTTTTCTTTGTTTCTCAATTTTTGTAGCGCACGTAGTGCAAGACCCTTTGCACTCTATACCTTGTTTGTGCCCAGCAGGATGAAGCTCTTATGCGAGAGACCCTTCTCATCCCCCCCTCGTATGAGAAGACACTTCTCATCACCGACTACAAGTCTTGTAGCGGATGATAAGGCTACCCCATATTTCTTAGGGAAATTACAAATATAGCCCTGTAATTTTTGAAAATTCAAAAAATACCCTTCAAATTTCAAAAAATTTCCTATAGACCCTTTGTATCAGTTTGGGATAGATTTGCCCTAATTTTTGCATAGTGTACTCTTTATGTCAATGTAGGTCTATCTTAAAGTGTCTTAGACAAACAATTCATTAATGAACTCATAAATAGAGGCATTTGTGTCTAAAAATGATTAACGATTTCATCTTATCTTGTCTGTCCACAATACCATTTAAAATCCTAGTTCTATGATCTTCTATTAAGAGAGAACCAATCTTCCTACGGTGAGTTGCGAAAAGAATTGTCTTTAGAGATATTGGTGAAGTTAACGAAGGGTATTTTGGGAATTTTTGAAAAATTGAAGGGAAATTGCGATTTTTTTGGGCAAATATGAGGGCTATATTTGGAACTTTTGAAAATCGAAAGGTATTTTGGGAATTTTTACAAATTATATGGCTATTTTGGTAATTTTTCCTATTTCTTCTTTCACCTATAGTCAACTAGGGATTATATCTAGCCTACGTGGTTGTCTTGTGTGCATACATACTTGATCAATGTGAATGTTTGGTTCATGCTTAGCTTGACTTAGGCTGCTAGTAGTATGCTCACTATGGTTTTTGATCATCTTTTTGCTATTGTTGTAATTGACACTTTTAAGGTTGCATCCATGTGGCTATATATGAACCTCCTAGCACCACAGTGTCCTCGAGATGAACATTTAAAGTCAATTACATTCAACTAACAGGCCCTCTACTTTCTATGGAAGGTCTAGCTTAGAACCAATTACATTCAACTATCAGGCCCTCTACTTTCTATGGAAGGTCTAGCTTAGAACCTGCGCTGCTTCTTCACGAACGGCAATTTCTCAATGTTTGCCAAGTTCAAATGATACATAACATTTTTTTTTGCGCCCTTCCAAATACAAAATTGCCAAAGCTACGCTTAATTTTTAAAGCCAAATTTAACACAAAAATGTTCCAAGTGACTTAGTTAAAAGTGCAACCTTGAGAATTTGGTTTTTAACCTCCAATTCTTAGAAGAAAACCATCTTATTATACTTAGTGTTATATAATAAATATCTATATATAGTGGATCTTTTTCCAGAAAAGTGCCCTTCAAGAGGAACATTGTATTTGTTTCCCCCTTCCACAATCCGGGGAAATTTTTAAAATAGCCCTTTGTAGGCAAATCCTTGAAATTTTGCCACTTCTCTTGAAGGTCAAAAGTGGCCTTGAAGGGCTTTGCAACCTTCAAAATTGAACCCTACTTGAAGGTCTTGAAAATTTATACTATTATGACAATCTTCAATGTAGCCTAAAGACATTTATACTATGCCATGAAAATCTTAAAAAATTACTTAGTAATTAACACTTTTATGACAGTCATTTATAAAGTTGCTTGAAGACATTTATATCATTATTGTATAGAACAAGCCATTGCTTAGAACAATCGAGGCAATTGCACACAAAAAAAGGAAAAAATCTTGAATTACTAGGCAATCTTTGAATGATTATGTGTCCTATTAACATTATCATCGGAGTTTTTTTTCCTTTTTCTTTTGGGTTTGGATGGCAAGCAAGTACAAGTATTAGAAGCACCGATGTTTGAAAACAAACTCATGCATTAAAGGATGTTTTTTTTCTTTTTTGAAGAAGTAGAAATTTGATTAAACAAGAAGGGAAAAAGATACATGGAACCCACAGGTAGGGGGTGGGTTATCTGACTTGTTTTGTCCATATGGCTGTTATTTTGCTGACTTGCTTGCTTTGCATCTGTATCTTACCTTTAGTAAAGCTATGTTATCTGATGCTCACATGCATATGAAGGGCATACTTGAGCTGTCAATTAAAGGCACAATGAATGGGCACTTTAGGAACTTGGCATGGACCATTTGTCATCAATTCCTCAAGGACCAAGATTGGAAGAGGCCAAATCTTCCTCTTAATGTTCAGCAATTGTCCTTGTAGAATCATTGAAAATAGCTAAACAACACCATATATGGGCAAAAGGAAAACTACCTTTCTTGCATGAAAGAGCCTTTTACAAGTACACTCAATCGTACGAGTACAGGCAAATTGAACATTTGTGAGGCAAAGTTCTTGTCCTTTAATGAGGGCACTCAAAAAGTGAAGGTGTCGTCTTTACTCAAGCTGCCTCCATACACTTCAAACATGTCAAAGCACTCTCCATAGGAGAATGTCGGGTCCTTGGTCTTTAGAGAGCCATATCGATCTTGAGTGGGGTAACTTGGTTTGAGTGAAACAATAGCTCAATGTCCATACCTCTCTCTAATTTTAGGCTGGGTTCAGACTGAACCGGCGAAAGTCTCAAGCCTTCCTAAATGTGCCGCCGCCTAGTGTGAACAGTGTGGAGGAGGAAAAGTGAAAAAGTGAAGGGGGCTGAGAGAGGCCATTAACTCTTTCGAGGGGGGGGGGTTTCGAAAGAAAAACGGAGGGCCCGGCTGAAGAGTGCCTCAACTCCCACCAATCAAATTTCGCCATGGAGGATTGACGGCCCTTTGCATTTTTCTTCCGCCGCCTAGTCTGAACCCACCCTTAGTCTATTTCAGACTCCTAGTAATGGGTCCTAAGTATCCCTTGGCATTGTTAGCCAGGAAAACTTGATGAGAGATTTAGCCGTAAATATATGCCACTCAACATACATACTATGTCTTGGGACCAATACATAGTCTTGGGACCAATAAAAGCTGAGATTTGAGATGGCCACTCAAACATCATGGCCCCTTTATGTTTGTTGTCCTTTATCTCTCTCTCTCTCTCTCTCTCTCTCTCTCTCTCTCTCTCTCTCTCTCACACACACACACGCACGCACGCACGCACGCACGCATACTGCACTTGTCGGTCGGATAGATCTTTGAGGTCCTGTGGAAGTGTTCCTAAGACGGTCAAAATTTCTCTTCTTGTTCTTCTCTCTCTCTCTCTCTCTCTCTCTCTCTCTCTCTCGTGAGTGTGAGTGTGAGTGTGAGTAATCATATGTAGAAATCTGAATGCAATTCTTTTGTTCATATCTAGTTCTATCCTAGCTCTTTTAGTGCAGAGAAGTAAATCACATTTGTCCGTGAAAATATTGTGAAATTCACATCCAAATTAATTTCAAATTTGAGTTGATTTGAGGGCTGAAAGAAAGTAATTTTGTGGCGATTGCAGAATATGGATACACGCTGAGCATAACGGACAAGAGCGACGTCTACAGCTACGGGGTGGTCCTGCTGGAGATACTGACGGGGAAGAGGCCCGTGGAAGCGCAGCTGGAGGCCGCCGAGGGCGGAGCAGCCGCCGCTGGCCGCCACCTCATCGACTGGGTGCACGAGATGCGTCACTGTCACCATGACGTCACCGAGATTCTAGACCCACGCCTACGTGGCATGCCCGACCCCTTCATAAAAGAAATGCTGCACGCTCTCGGCATCGCCTTGGAGTGCGTTCACTCGCTTCCCGCCGAGCGTCCCTCCATGCGCCAGGTGGTCAGCCTCCTTGTCAGCATCCGCCACGACATCGAAGAATTTTCAAAGGTCGACGTATTGGCTGCCGCCACTTGTAAGCCCTCCTCCCATAACAAGGAGATGATTGCTTCCCCCAGGCTCAGCTACGGCACGAATACCTCTTCCATGTGCAGCTTCACCCCGCCCTCCTGCACTTCAGCTCAGTCAAATTAATAAGCCATATCATATATTCTAAGCTCTTAATTTACCCTAAGGTTCTTACGTAGTATAACCTTAATCATATAGCAGTCATGTGTAAGGTCCCGATCTTGATCATGGCATAGAGTCATACCCTTTTCTCAGCTAGTTTTCTGCTAACCGTGCCCTTCACGAGCTGCAGGCAAGCTCGGGCTTGCATTTATGTGAGCGTAGTGAAGAGCTCCTGGTTTACAAATATGTTGTTAAGGAGCATGTAAAGCTTCCAGTAAAACGTGACGGGCTAAATTTTTTCACCCCAAAAAATGCTCTGGGATATTGTATGCGCAAATTTGATTAGAATTATATTGACATTTCAATTGTAAGTGCTATGGCTTATTATAGCCTTAATGCTGGATCTAATTATCATTTATCATATATATTAATTATGCTTGAAATTTGTATAGCTCCGGCAAAAATGAGTGGACCTTGACGTACTAGCTAGTTCCAGTGTCCACATGCTATAAGCTGCCGTAAAGGAGCAAGCCACCCTTTTCACTAAGAGGCTCCGTGGGACCTCCCACTTCCGCCAAAAGTTGGAGTGTATTATAACAGGCTCTCATGGAGTCGTGCTGCATGTGAGTGCTCTAGCTTCAGAAGAGTCTGAGGCTTGAGCTCCTTTCGTGCTGCTTGTTGTTTGGCCAAAGAGATCCACGCTGCCTAAAATCTATCGACACCCCGTACAGATGGGCTGAGCTACAGCTTTTTTTTGGCTCGTTGGCCTCTTCCCTAGAAGCTCTATTCCACCTTTTCTTGCAGCAATTATATAATCCGTCCAGCGCGTACGACAGACTACAGTCGGACGCCTTCTCCTTTACAATTCCAATATAAACTTCTATGTAGGTACTAGGGGCGTGGCAGCTGGCCAATGGCAAGGGAGGAGTCAGGACCTAGTCGGCCCACATATTGGCCTGCAAATGCCTACATAAGGCCTTTTAGTAGACTCCTGCCTCTTGTGAGCAATTGACGTGGACCATTGGATCCAGTGTTTTTTGAGCAATTGTGGACCGTTGGATTAAGCTTGTTGAAGAATGCCACTCGGCAAAGGCAATGCTTTTTCCTACCATGGGCATGGGGCCCACACACTCTCTCAGAGTCTTTCTGTGGACCATTGTGACTATTTCACCTTGTTCACTTGGTGAAGTATTGAGTGCTTACAGCAGAAGGCCTTATTATAATAAGAGGGCTCCCCCATAGACTCTTTAAAGGGCATTGTATTTGGAGGTACCTTCAAAATAAATGGTGGGTATCCTACACACCCAAAGTTTCAAACTACTACCGGATGACTCACCAAGAAAGCCTCTACCTATTTCCAAAAAATGAAAAGTCCAAGAAATGGCCATTTGATGACCTACTAGAGGAGGTCAAAAATGACTCAACCAGCCCGACCTAAAAGATAGCAGTTACCTTCAATTTAACTAGATGAGGGGTGCACACATTTCTTTGGGGACTATGGGACTTTGTAAAGGAACCCCAATAGCGTCTTTATTGGGCCTATGTGCGAGCCCTCTATAGCGAGTCGAACCTTGGTGGCACCTCAGCCGAACCTTGGTGGCACCTCATTAATCTAGTATCGTTGAAACCTGTTAACCCTTACGGCTCACGGACACCCCATCACCTACGACGGACGTGTATTGTGTATTTGGTAGAGTCAGGTACCGGGCTTGTCGGACCAATAGGAAAAGGGTAAGAGTGATCGCCGATGAAAGGCGCACTCTAACTGGGACATTCAAGGGATTAGCTGGCTAAGCATGGGCGCCCAAGTGTGAATGGGGTGAGTTCATATAAAAGCCAACTAAACCTAAAATTCACTCATTCTCTCATTTGTGCAATAGAAGAGTGCTCTTGCTCCATCTCCAGCTCCATCTTCTTCTTCTTCACCTCCTTGTGTGTGTGTGTGTATGTGAGAGAGAGAGAGGGAGAGTGTGTGTGCGATCGAGCATTACGAAGGCACGACGGCGGCGAAGCGGTTGAGCGCGGCACGACTGCAGCTTCTTCTTCATCGCGGCGAGGAATCCACTACGAAGGCGACCGTGGAGCGGTGAGTGACACACCCTTTGCTCTCTTGAGCTTGCTAGTTTAGGTTTGTTGTGTGCTTAGAGCCATTTGTGGCTCGCACACGGTGTATCGGCAAGTCCCTTGCTTCGACAGTGCGGCAAGGAGCGTACATTTTTGGCGCCGTTGTCGGGGAAATACCCTACACTAAGCTCGGTTAAGCACTTTACTCTTTCTTGTGATGCAATTTCAATTGAAGGATTTGTGAAGAAGGAAGGTGTGGTTGTGTGGAGAAGACTTTTGTTACACTGTACTGTCTTTTTTGTTTTCTGTAAAGAAGGACTTACAATTTTTTTTGCAATGTACTGTTAGAAGTAAGGTATTAGCTATGGAATGTTAGTTCTGTAAGGTTCAATGTTAGTTCTGTAAGGTTAGTTTTGTAGATCTGTTAGCTACTGTAGTACTGTGTAAACAGTGTTAGAGTGTGTGTGACAGTATCTCTATTAGCTGTAAGTAGATAAGTTAGGTGTAGGTTAAGTGTGTGTGCGCGCGTGCGTGGCGACAAAAAAAAAAAAAACCGAAAATTTAAGCGTGAGTGACTGGAGGGCTACGCCCACGCCCACGCCCAAGCCTCGGTCCTCATTCTTATGATATATACTAGACCCACTCTTATATATATATCCTACCCCCTCAAGAGGGAATGAGAGCATGTGAGGCAAGTCCTCCACTCTCCTCCCTTCTCTTCCCACTTGCACCCTTAGACTTTCTAATTTGGGCCTAGTTCTCTACTAGAAATTGACGGTTTTAGGGATTCCGAGGGCATAAAGTGACGAAACGGAGGGCTGTAAAGCACGGCACGTCCCTCTGACCGAAACGCTCGTTTTGAGCTATCATACGTTCTATTCTATAGCTGGGTCAGAAAAAAAGGACCAAAAAATCAAAAAATAAGAAAAAAATTAAGAAAAGACTTGGATTGCAAAACACCCAAAAATACTAGGTAAGCAGCCTTCACGGGCACTCACTGACACTTATAGGGGATCCAAATCATATGAACCTATGCTCTGGACGAGTGTTAGAGCACGAGCATATTGGTAGTGCCTCCATTTACGCGGGCACCCATTATTCCTCCACCCTAGGTTCTGGACTTTCGGCCGGGACTCAAGGTAGCGCGACCCAAGATCCTCATATCACGTCTAGTGATTCATCCTCTGACTACGAAGTCATGGAGGGGTATCCTACACCAAACCCTGATAGTTCAAGTCAAGACATGCATGCCATGGGCCCACGGCCCGGGTCCAACGTGTTTAGCCGCTTAAAAGAGACCCTTAGTAGAGCTACTCACTCTGAACATGGGGTTAATGAAATAAATGAAGGGAGTGGGGAAGTAAATTCGTCCTTCATGCCTAAAATAGACCCTATGCTTCTTGAGAGTGTGCATGTGAATGTTCCATCCACTGCACCTCCTGATCCTTTAGGACTATCTCCCTCTGAGGTTTTACTACCCGATGGTAGGAGTCTTGCCGAAGTACAAGAGATCGAACACTATATATGCAAGCAACAAGGGAGAGGGAAATTGAGAACCTACGAAGGCTAGAACAAAGTCGAGCCCTGAAAGCAAAGGCTCCTATGACAACAATCATGCCAGCCGAGCAACCGAGTGCTCCCAAGGTAGCAGTCACGGAGGGGCAAGCGATGGGGAGCAATAATGCTTCCACTTCGAGGGAAACCTCCAGCACGCCAAGCCTAGATGGGATATTCCTAAACGAAAATTGGGAGTATGACCTACAAGCAAAAGCTTTAACTGATCGGTACACAGGACACACCTATCATGTGGGTTGGTTAGATGTTCTACAATCCACATCGGGTGCTACTAGCATAGATGAGCAACAACAGAAAGTCTGTGATGTCCTCCATAGGATTGTCGAGTTAGAAAGATAGAACACAGGGATCAACATGCCTTCAACAGGCCTAATGAGATTCTTGGATACGGGAAAGGCCAACCAACCAACCCTATCACAAATGGAGACTCCCTCAATGAGCCCCATTGATCCTCCATATGTTGTTTCGCCAGGAGCCTCAGTACAATCTGAGCCCACAAGTGGCAGCTTTACCTTCCGAGATCTAGCTCATCTTTCTCTTAATGACACTACAGCTACTATGCATATCCCAGTGGTGAGCATGACAAGAAGTATACCATGGAGTTCATTTGTTAATACTGCGCCGATGCCTAGTAGCACAGTGCCCCCAACTATACCTACATGTATGTATCAATCATGTGCACCTGTCGTACCTCAACCTCATGTAGCTCATACACCTCCGATTATTCCAAGAGCTTACAATCCACAATGGCATTATCCAAGCTCTTATACAAGTGGAGCCATGCCATTTAATAATAACATGCCATATCAGGCACCCCCTATGCCTAGGGATACGCCTGTAAACTTTGGACCACCGTCTGGTACACCACCATACGAAATATGGGACCCAACGTATGCCAAGGCCAAGGCCAACTCCCATCTCACATGTGGTTCCATGAGCACATACACCCATTATACCTGCTCAAATAGGAGATTTGGCAACATTTGCTCAAACTATCGGTCGCTCTATTGCGGAAAACATGCGTAGTGCACCTGATAGAGATCCTAGGAGCAAGGCAGTTCAAGTAGCTAAGCTCACACAGAAATTCAGTGGAGACGGAGATGCTAGAAAGCATATGGAAGTCTTTGAACATGTGTGCGATTCCTTGGAAGAGCAAAATGAGCTACATAAGTGTAAGGCTTTGAGTTTGACCCGAAGCGGAAAGGCTGGAGATTGGTATAGAACCTTAAGAGTAGAAGAGAAAACGATCTACTCTACTCTTAGGAGACTGTTCTTAAAATAATACATATGAGAGGGAGTACTTTGGGGTGTAGCCTCTCAGCTCCAGAAAGCCCAACGAGAAGAAGGTGAATCCGTGAGAGACTTCATTAGTTGCCTAAAGAATTTGAATTCTCGATGCAATCCAAACGAGCGATTCAACAACAACCAATTGCTCGATAGATTCATTAGGGGAGTACGACATGAAAGTATCTATAATGGCCTAGTCATTAGAGGTATCACTACTTGGGAAGCAATCACCATGAATGCAATCCAATTGGAGGATAATTTAATGATTGCAGGAGAAAGAGTGTCTGCCGAGCCGAAGTCTAGTAGCTCGCAAGCGTCAGGGCATGAGCCAATGAAGATAAAGCCAATCGTGAAAGAGCAAACGATATCTGAGATGACTTTGGCAGATCTCACCAAGGCCATCCAAGAAAGCCTTAGGGGTAATCGTGCTCCACAAAACACTCATATGTATCCAAGAAGGGAGCAGCAATGGTGCTCAATCTGCTTGGGCCCACATACTACGAGTGAATGCCCTACTTTCAGAGTAAAGTTTAACGGGACTTGTAACGCGAGTGGTAGGTATGGCCATCAAGCGAAGGATTGCCTAATGCTTAAACGCATCATGGAAAATAGACCGCCTATAGCTTGGGCAGACTCACCTCGAGTTCCTGCATTGATGCCTACCCCACCCATGGAGCAACAGTTTCCATTACAGCACATGGTCCCTAGAACCCAAAATGTGGTCCAAACCACACCGTTGCCACCTCCAGTGCTAGGACCGCAACCCCCTCATCCAAGAGTTACACCTATGAACCAAATAGGTTGCGAATCATCTAGTACTTATGTAGATTGCGAAGAGGACATAGACTCTAGTATCACCTATGGAGTCGACATGCTTGAGGAGTGTCCCATGTACTATATGGAAGACCATTGGGGACAAATCAAACCGGTATATCAAGCTACTGCGCTAGCAGCAAGAGGCCAAAACATTAATAGTTTTGCCAGGAGACCACCTCTTCAGTGCTACGAATGTGGTGGACCACATCGAGTAGCTGAGTGCCCCATTAGAATGCAAAAGAATGCTGCACTAATGCAAACAAGTCAAGGGAGTGCATTGGCAATGCCAATACTCACTTGTAATCATTGTGGCATAGATCATTTGATCGCACAGTGTCCTAACAATCCAAACGCACCGAAAATCACACCATTTAACTTAATAGAGATTGTTGATGGGACACCACCAACTATAAACATAGCACCAGTGAATGCACTCACACGGTCGATGCTCCAAAAGCAAAATTACATCCTCGAAGAGAGATATGCTGCATCCATTGGCCGAGCGAGAAAGAAGAAAACACGAAGAAAGAAATCCCTTAATGCTTCTAGCTCAAAACCTAGTTCAAAGACTAACATAGGGACAGGAGAGGATCCCGTGTATATGAATGACCCTGAGGATGACTCAGATTCGATAGAGACCACGGAGACCAAAACTGTTACTACAAAGGAAAAAGCCAATGAGGAACATCACGAGAGGGAATTACGACGAACACCAAAAGAGTATTCAAAGTTAAACCACCCAGTTGCGAACCCCCAAGATAAGCCACGAGAGACAAAAAATGAGGATTGCAAGAGAAAGATTGGAACCTATCCAAACCCAACAGTGGAAATTGAATGAGTCCAACAATTGAGGGGTTTGGTGGAAGAAACTCAACGAACATTAGAACCTGAACCCAAACATATCCAGATGTCGGACACAGTGTTTCCCACACAAGTTCAACCTCACAAGAACTACAGGCCGTTAGCTATACCCAATATCATTCGGGAAGCGAGTGAGGGTAGGACATCTGAAAGTGGACACACACCTTTCCTACTAGAGAGAATGTTTGGTGAGGGAATGCCCGACCCCCTTGAGGAAGTGGAGATTCCATCTTCACCGTTCTCTTGTCAGGGTCCTACGTCCCACAAGATTCCATTAAATGTTGCCAAATTGATGGATTTCATGTCTTCAGAAGTTAGAACCACCATCATGTCCAAACTATATAAAGACCCCGAGCTAGTCTCAGCTCTTCGAGCCTTCCTCAATGGAGAATTACAAGCCGGATTACCACAGTTTGCACATATGAACAAACCTGACTCGGTAATGAATGATGAGGAACATTTAGCACCACCATCTGACCTAGCGGGACATGAATCTGTAATTGAAGTACCCGTTAACAAGTTGGGGCAATACTTTGAAGGTGATGAATCTAATGCTACTCTACCAATCACTACTAAAGGATTAACTGTAAAGGGGGTCCTTGACGGTGGTGCGGGAGTCAGCATGGTGACAAAGAGTTGCTGGGAGTCTATGGGGCGACCTCACCTTGAAGCCACAAGCGTAGTGGTAAAAATGGCTAATGGATCTATTGTTACGCCTATTGGAATGCTAAAGGATCTCAGAATCAAGGTCTTGGGACACAAGGTAAGGCAGACTTTCATTGTTATGGATTTTTCCAAGCATCCTATGTCATTTGAGATGATCTTAGGGCGTCCATTCATGAGGGAAGCAAAAATGGTGCATGACTGGTCCAAAAACCACGTCTACTTACAGTTCCAAGACTCTGTCATTCGAGTTGATCTTTTAAGTGGTCGAACGCATCCTCTAGGAAATAAATTCCTTATTGATAATCGATCAGACACAACAATTCACTCAGCTCCATTACAGTATTGTTACACGTGTAACGAAGACACGGATATTGGGGAGAACTCTCCTTATATGGATATCCTACCCGGAATGGCTGAGTCAGACAATTTCGATTGGGTGCACCTAGCGGCAACTATAGATACATGGGGAGCTAGAGGAACAACCTGGGTAACACCAGATGGGGAAGAGATACCACACATTGCACCAGTAAACATGTTAGGTGTAGCGCATGTAACATCCGATGATAAGAAAGAGGCACACCTACCTGAGAGTGAAACCGATGATTCCTCAAAGGCTTCAGGCCAATACACATCAGAAACGGAATCTCAGGGAGAAATGGATTCAGAACCTGAGGAAACATCGAGTGAACCAAGTATAGAAATTGAACACTCAAGGCCTAGTACGACCATCTATGGTAATTTATATGAGAGTGAAGAAGATACAAGCGAAGACCTATCAGGCGAGTCGAGTTCAAACATTTACCAAAATCAAAACCTTAACAAGAAACAAAGGTCATATAAGAGACGACGATATCGAGCAAATGTGAGAGCTAGGATAAACAAGGAAAGATCTACTGTAGAATGGCTTAGCTATCTAGGGGCATGTGATGCTCATCGAAAGCTAGTAGACAATTGGGGTGAACATCTTCAGAGTGTCATGTGGTGCAGCCCGCGACCCATTGACCTCGCTCAATTGGAGGTTACAGAGCCGAAATTGAGTCGAACTATAAGAAGACGTCAAAACCGAGAGTTAGCTCAACAACAAAAGGAGGCAGAACTAAAAGAAAGGTCTCTGTCAGGACAAGAGCCTGCTGACTTACATACAGCTCCTGAACATTTTAAATCTTATACCACGGGGGAGCGAAAGGTTGTGTATGCCAAAGCCCAACGAATACCTACCAATGGAAGCAGTGGAGTCTATGATGGTCCAACGGTAGTTAAAGAGATAGAATTAGCAGAACCAGGTGAGGAGTCTAAACCAGTCTTTATTGCTCAAGACCTTACCGAAACTGAAGAGGCTGTACTTAAGGAGCTCCTCAAGGAATACAAGGATATCTTTGCTTGGACATATCATGACATGAAGGGCGTTCCACCTTCTGTGGTGCAACATACAATTCCCATGATCAACATTGCTAAACCCGTCCAACAACGACTCTATCCAATGAATCCTAAGTACGCCAAAATTGTACAAGAGGAGATTGAAAAACTTATCCAATGTGGATTCATATACCCTATTGAGCACTCAGAATGGGTTTCTCCAATAGTCATTGTGCCAAAAAAGAATGGGAAACTAAAGTGTGCGTGGACCTCAAGAAAGTTAATGCAGCTAGTAGGAGAGATCATTATCCCTTGCCATATTCAGAACATGTGCTTGAGAGAGTTGCGGGCAAGGAAGCTTATAGCTTTTTAGATGGGTACTCTGGTTACAATCAAATCACAATTGCATTAGAGGACCAAGCTAAGACTGCTTTTATCACAGAGTTTGGAGTGTTTGCATTTCGTGTTATGGCTTTTGGCTTAACAAATGCCCCTGCTACATTCCAACGATTAATAAACACTGCATTTAAAGAATTTCTAAGGGAGTTTTGTGAAGCTTTCCTAAACGACCTTTGTGTTTATTCTTCTTGGGAGAAGCATTTGTTATATCTACGAAAAATATTTGAAAGGTGCAGATTTTATCGCATCTCATTGAACCCTTTCAAATGCCAATTTTGGGTTAAGCATGGAGTCATTCTAGGGCATATAGTGTCCAAGAACGGGATATCCACATACGAGAGTAAGATTAAAGCCATTGCCGATTTGCCACCACCTACTAACTATAAAGGAGTTCAAAGATTTATGGGCCATGTTGGTTATTATCGAAGGTTTATTTTAAACTTTGCCGAGATAGCGCGTCCATTGTACAAGCTTCTTATCGAGTTTCACTGGACGGAAGAATGTCATCAATCTTATGAGTTATTAAAGAAGGCCCTAACAAGTGCTCCAATCCTGCGAACACCTGATTGGAATGTACCTTTTCATGTGCATATTGATGCATCAAATTTTGCTATTGGGTGTGTTCTAACTCAACCAAGAGAACATAAATTGGACTACCCTATTAGCTTTGTAAGTCGCCAATTAAATGATGCCGAGATGAACTACACTACTACAGAGCGCGAAGGTCTAGCTATGATTTACGCAGTAAAAAAATTTCGCTATTACCTTCTTGCTACCAAGTTTGTGTTTTATGTTGATCATCAAGCATTGCTATATTTGGTAAACAAGCCGTGTTCCACAGGTCGAATTAAACGATGGTTGTTAATTCTTCTTGAGTTTGACTTCACCGTTGTTGTGAGGCCTAGGAGGAAACATGTCATGGCAGATCATTTATCTCGTATCCCTAATGGCGAAGCTCCTACGGGGGTTGATAATGAATTTCGTGATACTCCTTTGTTCATTGTTGAGACAATGCCTGAATGGAGTAAAAAGATTGTTAACTTCTTAGTTAATGGTTTTCCACCCAAAGAGCTGCGAAAAGATATAGCTCGAAAATTAATCAAGGAATGCGAACCCTATTGCTTACTGGCTGGAACTCTCTATAAGAGAGGAAAAGATGATGTTCTTAGACGCTGTGCCCGCGAGGATGAGTATTTATATATTCTACAAGAGGCACACATGGGCCTAGCTGGTGGTCACTTTTCAGGAAAGTTGACTGCCCGAAAGATCTTACAGTCAGGCTATTGGTGGGCCACTCTGTTTAAGGATGCATCACTTTTTGCAAAGGGATGTGATGAATGCCAACGCTTCAACAAGCCATAAAGAAGGGATAGGATGCCTCTACATCCCATCAAGGTAACCCAACCATTTGAAAAGTGGGGCTTAGACTTTGTAGGACCGATTAGTCCGGCTGCACGTAACACGCAATCACGATATATCATTGTGGCTACCGACTATGTAACCAAATGGGCTGAAGCAAAAGCAACACGAAAGGCGGATGCAAAAACAACAGCTAAGTTCCTCTTTGAGAACATTATCACACGTTTTGGATGCCCCTTTGAACTTGTGAGTGACAATGGAACTCATTCTATAAATGAAGTAATAAAAGAACTCACATCAAACTTCATGATATCTCACCACAAGTCTACACCCTATTATCCCCAAGAAAATGGCCAAGCTGAGAGTACCAACAAAACTCTCATCTCCATTTTGACAAAGACAGTTGAGGCTCACGCACTGATTGGGACCTAAAGCTTACATCAGCTTTATGAGCTTATCGTACTGCGTATAAAGTTGCTATTAATTGCACACCGTTTAAGATGGTGTATGGCCAAGAAGCAGTTATGCCATGGGAGTTTGTCATTCCTAGTCTTCGAGGAGCTTCTCAAGAAGGTTGGGATGGTAACCCCTTAGTGGAGCGATTATATATCCTGGAAAGGCTAGATGAAGAGAGGCAATTAGCTGTGCGAAATGCTCTAGTGGAGAAGGATAGGAGAAAGAAGTGGTTCGATAGCCATTTAAAGGATAAAGACATCAAGGTTGGTGATAAAGTTCTTATGTACAGGGTACGTAATGAAAAGAAGAAATTGAAATACGCTGGTAAGGGACCATATCGAGTGTGTGAAATTACCCCGCAAGGTACCATTCGTGTGGAGACTCTAGATGGAGTTGAAACCATTGGATTCCTTAATGGGAGTAAATTCAAAAGATATTATGATCCTCTAAGCCAGGAAGAGTTGCAAGCCATCCATCAAAAGAAGGCTGCCAAGGAACAAGTAGAGCTTAAAAAAATCCAAGCAAGAGTTGAGGCTCGAGAACGACAACAACGTCTTAGACGCCAACGAGAGGCTAATCTGGGAATCACGCAAGCATTTTTCGAGGACACAGATGACGACTCATTAGAATCTGAGCCACCGCTACGATACCCAATTGAGCTAAATAGCCCCTATGGGGAAATACTATACAATGCCTTATTAGATACGGAAGCTAAACACAATTTGTTATCCTATGGAGTTTGGTGTCAATTAGGGAAACCGACCCTATCCCCGAGTACGATGCAAGTCAAGGGTATTAATAAAAAGAAAACTGCTATTCTTGGAGTCCTTCAGACCCCTGTTGTCTATGACAATGGAAGCATAGTGTAGAGGTTTCTAGTCATGCCCACGGGAGCTATGGAAGGCAACGTACACCTGGGACGCACGTGGATGTTGGCAACCAAATGCACTATTGATGGGAATAATGGTAGTGTCACGACACGACCACCGACTCTTACCCCTATCATTCAAGCAAAGTCACCTATGTTGCAAACTCTAGCAAAGTTGAAGGATAGCCAACATTCACAAGCCAAGGTGGTTAACTCGTCTTTGCTGGCTACCCATGAACCTAGCACTTCAACACTTGTAGTTGCAGCAAGCAGTAATATTGCAAGTACTCAACCTGCATGACCTAAGAGTACATATCAATGGGTCCCCAAGGCCTTACTTCCAACTACCTCAACCCTCCCATCCATTCCAAGAAAAAATTTCCCCGGAAAACCAAGAGCGCACTCTAGGAGGGTCAAGACCAATTCACGATGGATTCCAAAACGACTATTAGAAGCCCAAGGCTACTATGATGGAAATGAGAAAATCTGGGTACCTAAACGTAAAATGTGTCCTTCCCTATCGACAACAAACCCATATGAGTCAAACAGTGTAACGCTAAAGCCAATGGCAGACCGCGGGAAGGGAAAGATCACAGAATGCTACACACCTAGTCCAGAGCTAGTTTGGGCTCCAAGGCAAAACCAATTTATTCCACCTAGCTCAGGAAGGGGGGAGTTCCATGAAGCTTCTAGCTCCTCATGTAATACATCCATAGAGGTAAAAGCTTCTACACAGCCTCCGCCTACAATAGTGGACCTCCATGAAGCTACAAAGGAATCCACACCTTCCAGTGGTCAAGAATCACCTAATGAACCACTTCAAGTTCGATCCTGGGAGAGTACCTTACCACCCTTGCAACTTGACGAGGCACCTAGGGTAATAGAAAACTATTGGCAAAAATCCTCACCTATTACCAACTGGAACGAGTGGTTTCAAAGGGTGACGACATCATTTCAAACGATATGATCTACCCAAGGAAGGGGGGAGTGTTTGTGGACATCCATCATTCACTTGCTTCCCTCTCAACCTTTCTCCCTGACCTCTTAATCTCCAATCTTAGGGAATGTATATATAAAGCCTTATACTCACAAAAACAAGATAAAAAAGTAAAAGAGCAAGAGCCATAACACAAATCATAAAAATTATGCACAAGAACACGGCCCCTGTAATATTTGCACTCTAACCATCATCTATTTGCGTGTATAGATATGGCTAGTACGCTAGAGTCATCCACTCCTGCCTTGGGTGAGAGGTACCCTCGTTACTTTTCACAAATATTTCACATGGTCTTTCTAGTGCTTGCATGTGAATGGGATTTGATAGGTACGCTAGCATGTGAGAGGAATTTTGAGGAGTTAGAATGGCTGATACGTCTCTTGACCATGTCTGATCCATACTTAGTAGAGAGCGTTTCTCCCATTGCACAAGCCTACCCTTTTGACCAAGATGACTATAGGCATCTAGTGACCTTCTTAGTAAACATGGGCACCTATGATGAAGAAGAAAATTTACAGGACTACACGGATCACACATATGGTCTCATGGATAATGACTTTGTTTATCTCGACGACGAGGATAGGGGTTTAGCCTTAGGGTTTTCCCCCAACCTCTACAATATCCTATTCCCTTGACTCTCTAGGGGGAGTGCAAATAATTAGGTTAGGGTTCCTTATGTTTTTTGTTGTGTTCAATAAGTGTTGGTACCTTTTCCCACTAATGTGCCTCCTGGAGGTATTCCTTTTGTTTCCTAGTGTCTACAGGAGCGTGTTGCTATTGATAGGATTTGGACCTTCAAGGAATCTTTATCTCGACTCACTCTTCAAATCAAGCACGACCATCGACACAAACATGTGTTTCTTGTCCATTAGCATTGCCCCTTATCTTTTTTGCATCTATGATTGTCTGCTTTAATTGTGGTTGGTAGCCTAATATTCACCGCATTTTCTTAGTATCAAACATTTAATTCAATGTAATTTTTTGTCATAATCACTTGTCTAGGTTTAAAAATCAAGCAGTCTGACTAAGCTAGTTTGACAAAGTTAGGTGTTAGAGATCTTCTCTTAATACCATGGGGAATGCTTTCTTAATAATCAATGGTTACTTAGGTTCTTAATCCGATTCAGGCAGCATTGTGTGAAATGTACTAGGGCTTTCTAGTGGGCTTGACCCTATTGACCTTTAGCTTAAGTATTATAAAGGGAGTTAACTAGTGTGATGAGCCTGGGGAGGTGTATCAGTGTTATATGACCCCTCAAAGTTACAAAATTAAAATGTTGAAAATGAACAAACAAAAAATCAAAGTGCCACACTGTAAAATCTTAAGCTGGAAGAGAAATCTCAGCTTGATTTGGTACTTCACTCACATGTATTGCCTATGGTACTAGAGCCCTAGAGGTTCCCAGTGTGGGCGTTTTTCCTTGAAAAGCAAAAAACCCAAGGCATACAAAATAAGCACACACATCAAATTGAATCACTGTGAAAAGACTTTGGGGGGTCAAAGAAAAAGTAATCAGTCAGGCGATGATTTCATGAGAAATTCCTTTTATGGTAGCTTAACTACAAGGTCTTCTAGATATAGCCTCTAGTCAGCCCTCGAACATGAATACTTGGCTCTCGCGATTAAACAACTTAATTGACCACAGAAAATTAAGAAGCTTACCCATGGTATTAATATTCGATCTCTAGTGCCTTTCGACCGTCAAATTAGCGACCCCAGACTTGTTTAATTTTTTACCTTTACATGTGTTTATGTATTTGATTACATTGCAATTTAATGTTCATTGCTGACAAATTGTTTGAAATTCTTTTACTAATCAATTTGTCTACCTAAAACTGCATATGCTTTTTAATCACTTATGAGAATGCAATTACTGTGCCAATGTTGTTTGATTTTGCAGTGACTGGAGAAGGCTAAGGACATTCATCTCAAATGCTCTTCCACCTCGACGAACGAGCTTCAACTCAATAGCTTCCGAGGATGGAATCTACATCAGGAAGGGGGGCATGTTAACCCTTACGCCTCACGGACACCCCATCACCTACGACGGATGTGTATTGTGTATTTGGTAGAGTCAGGTACCGGGCTTGTCGGACCAATAGGAAAAGGGTAAGAGTGATCGCCGATGAGAGGCGCACTCTAACTAGGACATTCAAGGGATTAGCTGGCTAAGCATGGGCGCCCAAGTGTGAATGGGGTGAGTTCATATAAAAGCCAACTAAACCTAAAATTCACTCATTCTCTCATTTGTGCAATAGAAGAGTGCTCTTGCTCCATCTCCATCTCCATCTCCATCTTCTTCTTCTTCACCTCCTTGTGTGTGTGTGTATGTGAGAGAGAGAGAGAGAGAGAGAGAGAGAGAGAGAGAGAGGGAGAGTGTGTGTGCGATCGAGCATTACGAAGGCACGACGGCGATGAAGCGGTTGAGCGCGGCACGATTGCAGCTTCTTCTTCATCGTGACGAGGAATCCACTACGAAGGTGAGCGTAGAGTGGTGAGTGACACACCCTTTGCTCTCTTGAGCTTGCTAGTTTATGCTTGGTGTGTGCTTAGAGCCATTTGTGGCTCGCACACGGTGTATCGACAAGTCCCTTGCTTCGACAGTGCGCCAAGGAGCGCACAAAACCCTAGTGGCACCATCTTGAGGTGTACCCCTGGTGGCACTTCATTCAACTAGCCTCATTGAAACCCTAGTGTCACCACATTACTTGAGGTCACTTGCCTTTACAGTGCCTTTAGTGATGGTACTATGTGAGTAAAAGGCCTTTAGTTCAACCCTTCACGGCGAAATAACGATTTTGCCTACCTTTGTTGGCACTCAATTGTGTGCCTTTAAATGAAGATGGCAACTTATGACTGCCTATTGAAAATGATATAGATGGTGAAGAAAAAAGAAATCACGTTGTTCCATGCCCTAGGCAGCTCCCCACATGCTAAAAACAACATATCCTTCAGCATGAGAAAAGAAATTGCTCCCTTAGAAGTTAGGGAAACAAAACTTAGCCCTCTTTATCCTCTTCTTAAACGTCACTAATGTGACATGCTTATCCATAATAAATGGTGAGCCTCTGTAGGTCCCTCATGTTTCCCTAGAGTCCTCTGTTACTCCTTAAACGCCAACAAGATTGAGCCTTTCACAAGGTTACTTGCTAAGGGACACGTTGCTTTTGCAAAAAGCTATACAAATCCACCATCATTGTGTAGTGGGTAGTGGCCCTCTCTTCTTTTGCCTTTTCTGTCCTCCTTTTGTACAAATGCCTCCTAGTGGAATGACTCTTTTCCTTTCTCAATTCCAATTAAAGCAAGTGGTGCCAAATCCTTAGCTAGTAGTTTGGATGTATCAAGAATTCTCATGTGGTATGTATGCCTAATTAGTTTAATATCTCTCTTAAAAGTACTGCAATACCCCTCATCTTCATGAATTTTTTAGTATTCTTTATGAAATTAAATAATTTAGCCCCTAATTCTCTTATGGTAAATGGAATAATAACTTGTTGTGCTAATTTTTAATTTACTCTGGCAAAATAGCTGCTAGAGGCACCCTCATAAAGCATATAATGTTCAGAACGTAGCCTATGTGCGGAAAGAAAAATGGACCACGACTTTAGTATCAGCGGGTTCTATACGGCCTTCTAAAAATTGGGGAATCCTTCAATCACCTTCTACCTTGCCAATGAATGTCTGTACACCACTAGATTGTCTTAGTGACTAGTCTATGAGGGCAAATAAAACCATTAAGGGCCTGATAAAATCATCGCTATCTACTCTATGCAAAGGGGCTATCTAGCACATCCAAATGGCTTATACTTGTCTCTTGAAAGTTGGTTGCTTAGAAGTATACACTTGTAAATGCAATGTCAACATTGTACCTATGGGACATTCATAATTGTAGGGATATCCATGCATAGCAAACGTTGTATCATATGCATAGTATATCTATATCATCACATGATTTTCTCTCTCTCTCTCTCTCTCTCTCTCTCTCTCTCTCTCTCTCTCTCTCTGACACACACACAAAGGTGCAATCGTACTTTGTCCTAGCTTCATGATAATTTTCAAGAAGGGTGTATTGATAAATTTGATTGAGCCTCTCGTTTCAATCCCATCTCATCCACAGTGTATGCTAAGCTACAACAGCCAAGAAATTCTAGTACACAGTTTATCCCAAAAAAAAGTGCAAAATTAAAATAATTAGTTTTCTAAAAATAGTAAGAAGCCATAACAACATGCATGTTTTTGAGGCCTAAAACAAGTTGATATTTCTTTTCCTAAAAATAGTATATGCATTGATTCTCATTGTATACATATACATGTTTTTTTATAAAAAAGTTTCAATGTGATTTGAAGGTTTTTAAGGGCTCTACAAGGGATATCATATATTTTGAGCAATTTTTCTTTGATTGCACCTAAAAAATGGCTCTTAAAAAATAACAATTTTACATGAAATTATTTGTTCTATTTTTTTCAACTCCCTACATGCCTTGAGAAAAAATCCTTGAAAGGTTTGGATGAGGTTTTGTGTGGTCTATGAGAACAAGAATTTACAAAAAAGTTGTTTATAGCCACAAAAGTGACTCATGTTCACACAACCCTAGTGTTAAAGTCATGTCACTGAACAAGTGCTTGTCAAGTGGAAAGATACACTCGTGACTCAAGGAGGGCTCCACTTGTGTAAACATTAGTGTGATTTTTTGAGTCCCTTTTTAAGGACAAAATTCTTTCATAAGGGAAGTAGTGATAGGAAGAAGTTCTTGTGAGAGGCAAGCCTAAACAAGAGAAAACTAAAAAGGGGCTATGTATACGCATGCTAGGTGTGATTTGCAAATCTCCACTCACATAGTGTACAGCTAGAGCTTTGGGAGTTGCTTTAGAATGCAAGGCCCCTCAGGCAATCACCCTTATTTATGTATGTTATCCCATGACTTAACATACACGGAGTCCTAAAACCTGTTCACTTACATATGTATACATACTAAGGGGCTTAGAAAAACCACTTAGCTAGAATACAAAGAAGTATTACCTAATTCTGGGAGGACGGAGCTATCATAACATAGGCCGTTCTGGTGTGCACCCAAATCACCAGATTTTGTTAGCTTAATCAAGTTTCAAAATCAAGGAACCTTCGGGTCTCTGAGGCAAAACTGGTGGTGGCCCAATTTGATGATATAGTGCGTCTCAGCAGCGAGCTCATCCATGCTATAGGAGCTAAAAGAGGGGTAGCATTTAGAGACAAAGAATGGTGTCACATACTGAGTTGTCTAGGATTATTGTTGCATGCTTTGGTTGTAGTTGGGGATGGGGCTCATGCCCTATGGAATTGTTGAGTCCTCAAGGAACATGTTTGTGCTTGAGGGTGATTGTATTCATTTCAAGTTAATATAATTTCTCTCCACTCACCATTGTGAGTGTGGCAAAGGAAAAGACTAAATAAAATTTGGTACAATATTCATATGTTTTGCTCTCATCCTGATGATTATATATTTTTCTCTTCATAGTTACGCTTCAAGGCTCATACTCAGTCTTAGTCTAATTTTTTCCATTGTGTGAGTTTAGACATGATTGTAAGCGTAATTGTTGAACCTACAACCTTGGATAGACTTATTGCATCAAGCAGGACATTGATATATAGTAGTTTGCATGAACATTGCCATCTTTTCTGGCTAGATTGTGGGGCCATTTGTGCTCTATTGTAAACAAATACATGAGGGATATTTTAATTTTTTTGATCGAAAAGTGTACATATGTATATGAATATACAATAGACCATCATTATAAAAGTCATATAATATATACAAGGGATTTATCTTCAGACATTTGATATGATATACTTAAAAATAGCGATGGCTGAGGTAACTTGGCTGGTGCATTACATATTTGGCTTTCTTCACTTATAGAAAAAAGAAGATAGAAGGCTCCCGTATGCTAGATATTTGGAAAAAGAATCATAAAGGGATATAGATCATAAATTTCCAGAAGGAAAATGATATAGACCACATCTTTTCAAGAAGGAAAGGATTTATCTTCAGACATTTAATTGTTGAAACTAGGGTGTGGGGAAACACACACAGCTTGGAGAAGATTAAGAAGCTCAACGCACACAATAGAGAGTGTATTGCTTAGTGCACAATGGGAAGATATGTTAGCCCTAGAATGAAGGGTGTGTATATAATGCAAGGGGGAAAAAACCTCCTAGTGACGAGGAAAAAACTGCCCCGACGGTCCTAATTGTATTCACACACTGTTGGACGGGGAGCGACTCAAAGTAGCTTATGTCGCCACGATTCTATAGACTACTAGCACGCAGAAAACAGACATCGTTTGATACACTTACGACCACAATTAGCTCGTAGATGCATCGGCGTGTGCGCTTCGTCTCGCGGGGAATGCTTGGCATTGTCGGGTAGCTCTCCTCGAGCCTACCGCAATGGTGCAGTCGGATCTCCAATGTGTTGAGCGAGCCGGGCGTAGCGAGAGGATGAAGCTCACGCTCACTCTCTTTCTCTCTCACACACAGTAGACGGCAGCGCTAAAACTTGATTATAAAAAAGTCCTCTTTACAAAATGACCTAGGTACCTTATATACTAAGGCTACCTTAGGTTTAACCAAAAATGGGGTTGAAAGGGTCAAATGTCTTTGTATTTACAATCTGGAAGTGCCATTGCACCCTGGCTTCTGAAACTAGAATAACTACTCATTACAAATGACGTTTATATCCATAATCCGCAGCATTTCATAACTCGCAAAAGATAAGACTTTGGTACGAAACTTGAGTTATGTTGTGTTGTTGACCCAGCGGTCAACATTCCCCCCTTCCGCATTCATGTCGTCCCCGACATGACCTGATTGTTGATGGCGATGTGGTGTTGGCTGTCGTTTTGTTGCTGCAAAGAAAGTATAGACTATATCCTTTGCAGTAGCTTGTCTTGTTCGTCCAATCCGATGTACATAGTCTTCACATGATTCAGGAAAATCATAATTGATGACGAACTTTATGTCTTTCACATCCACGCTCCGAGCTGCAACATCTGTTTCTGTCATTATAGGTCTACTGCCAGATCTAAATTCAAAAGAACCCAATGTCGTTTAACTTGACTCTTATCATCATGGATAGAGAAAGCTCCATCCATCACTTGCTCCAGCAAATCTGTGAATTCGGAGTATTTGTGATTCTCAGAAACAACTTCTACAATCTGTAGAATTGAGTGATTGGCTTTCTGATCTTGTGAGGCAATGACAACTTTGTGTGATTTATGTTGTGATGTTGACCCAGCGGTCAACACTTTGCTGTTGTTTTGGCTTCATCTGTTGCACTGCTTGTATCTTTGTCGAACCACAACAAGAACTATGATCCATTAGAGCGGACGTCTATCATCGTAACCATTCATCTTTTGAGATCCTCTGATTTCTTTTATGTCCGACTTCTTTGTTCCTGTGCAATCAAGTTGTTAGTTTTGTCTGCATCTTTGTCATTGTAGGCCATTCTTCGACTCGCCATTGAGGAGAAGTATGCTATGATCTGAAATTGGTGCTCCAATTCATTTGTCTTTTCTTTTATGTCCGACTTCTTTGTTCCTGTGCAATCAAGTTGTTAGTTTTGTCTGCATCTTTGTCATTGTAGGCCATTCTTCGACTCGCCATTGAGGAGAAGTATGCTATGATCTGAAATTGGTGCTCCAATTCATTTGTCAATTGATTTGAGTAGCATTTCCTTATTGTTGATGTAGAAGGAATATGTACTAGAGGATGGTGATAGGTGTCTTTAGATTAGGGTCTAAAACCTGGATGACCAAAGGGAAAAAACCCCGATGGGAAAAAAAAATGCCTTTGGTATACGCTCTTATTGGAGTCGAGTAGTTGAACGTGAAGTACATGTTCATGAAAGGTGAGTGCTTGGGTGAAACACGGAAAGAGTGCCTAATGCCAGTGCCAATTATGGGACACTCTATATGCATATGAGAAATTTGTCAACAAAAGCATGCAATGTGAAAGAAGGAGATGATGGGTGTTTCGAGGAATAAATGTAGCACATGTGACATCAAAAGATGTCTCAATAGCTTCCACCTTTCCAAGAAGGGTTTTCGATGTAGAAGTTTCTCCACTCGTATCTCACTGTGCTCAGTACGTGAGTGTCTTTTGGACCTTCTCCTTCACTTCACCAGACTTAAGTACTTAGACTTTGACTCTTTTGCTCACCTATACCAGCATGAGCGACACAACGTAAATATGCTCAAGTCTTCCAGCTTGAGCAGTACCTAGAATAGCTAAGACGCTTAGACCACAGAGAATATTACTTGAAGCTTTGGGACTAACACCTCACTCATTTTGTGGCGTAGCTATTCGACTCTGACTTATATGACTTGTCGGTTGCATGTTGACACTACTTTGTGACAAGTTCTTCGGCTGTTGTAGTGGCTGCTGAGACATACTTCGTGAAGTTTCATCGTTTTCCTGTACCTTCTTCTCTTTGTAGTGCTCAGGCGTCTCGTCAGTCTATTCTTCATGTGGATTATGGATTTTTCTATTTTTTATTTAAATAATAAACAAAGAAAATCTTAAAACTTAACAAAAGAAAAATCATTCAAATAGAAATCTAAATGCTATGTACACTATACACATGTCCCTAGGGGCTCATATATGGATTTTGTCCCCATACTCCTCTGTAACTCTACTATGAGGGCATATACTCTAAATTTCGTCAAAAATTTATCACAATAAAACGCAAAATTCAATGCATCTCACAAAACATTGCCCTCTAATAGTCATAATGTTAGGTCCGCATTTAGAATGCCTCCCCCCTTCCTATTTGGAGTCATCCTTTACGACAGGGTATCGCAAAGGGTATGTGTTGTGCTTGGGCAAAAAGTTGTGCCTATGCAGGCCTTGTAATGTAGCCCTATTATGCATACACAGTCAATGCATGGAAAAGATTTATGTTGTGCAAGATGTGGGTATAAGCAATTTGCTTATTGGCATTTGTTGGCGAGGCTTCCTATTCTAAGCAATGTAATGGTCTCTGAAGCTCCTATATCGTTGCTTGATTGAAGCGACTTACTCTCTTCTAACTGTACTGTAATCGTAGGAAGAATTGTAAGAATTCAAGCGGCGATGCACTGACAACAGTTTTGTTGATCTTCTTTGGGACCCATTTCTTTGCAATTATTGGCTGTTTTGTTGCTGACGCTCGTTTGGGAACCCATACTTGCGAATGCTTCGTTTGTGTTTGAAGAGACTTCTTTGGGATCCACCTTTTTGTTGTGTGAGTCGACAGTGGTCTTTGCTTCGGCCCTTGTACTCTTGGTTGGTGACGGGATTCAGGCTTTGAAAGTTGATACTGTGGTTGTTTTGGAATCCAAATGAATTCCTGACTTTTTTGTGCTTGAATCAACTTCTTTGGAGCCCAAACCTGAGTTGTGAAATCTTGCGACTTTGTGATATTCTTACCCATTCGTGCACGCTTTCCTTTTTTTTGTTTTGGTGTTGGATCTTGTGATTTGTCATTAGAGATCTTTGTCTTCTTGATCCATATCTGTTTTTGGCTGATCTAGCTTTTTGGTATCCAGATTTGTCGAACTTTTTGGCTTTGAGTTGTTGTCCTGTTCTTTTGACCTCTCATGGTTGTTGCTGAAGGGGTTGGTGATAGTGATGGTCTAAGTTGATAATAGGGGATGTCGTAAGATTCATCACTATCACTACTATCCTCAGCAAGGTTGACTTCTTGTACTTTCCCTTGATTTTTTGACTGGTAGTGGAAATTTACTGTCTGTTTCTTGGAGGACTTTTCTAGCCCATTGATTAGAGCATTGTTAGCTCGTTGCTCTGGTCGTATTCATCCTAGCTGAGTCTTTGCATCCTTATTAGGAGCCCTGTATGAGGATGCTTGTGGTGGTTGTGTCTTCATTGAGGACTTTGGAATCCACTTTTGATGCACTTTATTCGTGTAGCAATGACATTGATTCTTGGGTCGTTGATCTTCTTGAAGCTCGAAGTGTTCTACAGAGTCATAGAACTCGTCGTCTTCTTCATCTTTTGATTCTCCACATTTCTTTGTTTGATCCTTATTTTGAGAGCTTGTTGATGTCTGGTTCTCTTCGTTTTCCTGGATTACACTCACTGCAAAATAAGGAACGACATCATAGCCATTTTCATCACAAAACTTTGTTGTGGGAGCATCCTCCACGGCGCACACGTCCAGAGCAGCCAAGATGTGTTCCCATCCAAAAGGATCCAACTCTTCTTCAGGAAATGGTTCTGGGATATAGTCCATATCCTCTATAACCCGTTCTAGGATACATTCCTCACGTTTCAAGCTACCACATTGTGAAGCTCCACACATCCACAGGTCTTTAGGCTTACCTAACCAAGCTGGAAGTTCTGATCCTGCTACTGTGGCGGAATCAAACTCCTCAATCGGTGTTCTCGTCACATCCCTATAGCTATGGTCCCTCAAGTTTACCTTTGTTATGGTTTCCATATGTCTCAGGTATATATGGTCATAACCCCAATCTTGGACCATTTTCAATTGTCGCATGAATGGTCTTCCCAGAATGATTTCATAGTTTTTCTTCTTGCCAAAGTCAACAACAGCAAAAGTGTGTTCATATTCAATGCCATAAGAAGTAACAAGTACTTTTTCTAGCATTCCTAGGGGATTTTCCTTGTGTCCGTTTGCAAGCTGCAGGGTCATTCGTGTGGATCTCAAGGCAGGTTTTCCCCATTTTTTCCAAACCTCTTTGGTTGCAATGGCCACACCAGCTCCACTGTCAAGGATTGCCATGGTTTTTACACCATTGAATTCCACAGGAAGGGTGGTGTTTCCATCTTCTCCCTCGTAATACTCACCTACCTTGTTTAATGGAACTTGCCTAGTATTTAGTTGAGGCATTTCAAGCTCTTTGATGCCTTCCTCAATTTGAGTCATTGGGGTTTTTACACCAAATTTCTCTAGACATTTACCCACATTAGCCCACATGTTTGGTCTTATTCTGAGCAACTTGGCTAACATTATTGTACAGGTGACTGGGGTAGATAGAATATATACTAGCCCCTTTGAATCGATGGCCTTGTTGGGAGACAGTCTCTGTGATGGGACTGCAACCACATCTGACTTGGTTTCGTACTCTCCCATGTAGGACGGTAGTGTTCTTAGCGAATGGGGTTGACTATCCATAGATTGTAAAGATCCTTTGTCGCCCCAACACGATTGCACATCTAGATTCATTTGAGATCCAGTCTCAAATTCCTCTATTGGTGGTAGAGACACTCCTCGTTCATCACCAGTCTTGTCTACTCGTCTTCTTAGGTCATCGGCTTCATTGGCCTCTCTGACTTGTTTCCACAATTCATCAAGACCATCTATCTCTTTACAATCCTCAGGTATAGCTTGGTGAAATCCCTCGGAAGAGTTATCCGTGGTATTCAGTACTATCCTTGGTTCTAATGATGGTTCTTTGAGGTTTGGTCTGTGCTCATGACTAGATTCTTGCTCTTTTAGTTCTTGGTTTGGTGGGATTACTTGTGTTGGCATGACGCGGCTCACATCCTCAGGTTTTGCAGCTGGTGGTTCTAGTAAAGATTGGGTTGTTTGAATCATTTTCCTGCACATTTCCAAACTTTGCTTTTCTAATTCCGCATAGGGATATGTCATCCACCTCTGTTCTTGGGTTTGGTTTTTTTTGAGCCTCGCATCATAGGCTTTCAAGAGGGCATCTAATATCTCATTAACCTTCTCTGCCAACACAGATCCTCCTGAACTAGCACTTCTCGGTTTCTCATCCGTGGATGGTTCTTCTAGAGGTTTAACCATCTGTGTAAGAGAAGGTGCCTCCTTTTCCTCATGTTGTTTTATCTTCTCCTCAACTTTGGTAAGCTTCTCAGCTAGGGATTTTTGCTCTCGTTCCCTGCGAGCTTTCATCCTAGTCTTTCTAGATTTCCAACTATTTTGTTTGCTCTTGGTTTTCTGACTAGGTGCGTCTGTCTTTGGTCCCTCATCTATCTTTGGACTCGTGTCACTTTCCGTATTCTTTGTCTCTGGATTCTCATCAGCTTTCTTTTGAGCTTGTGCTCTCGTAACCACTTGAAATGGTACAACATTTTCATTTTCTGAGCTACTAGGTAGCTGAACAATCCCTGATACATTTGTTGTGATTTTGCTGATTTGGTTTGGGTTTTTCAGGCATTCGGGGATCAAGTGAGTGATGCCACAGTCAAGACAATAAGCATTTACTTCAGTGATCTCCGTATGAGGACATTGTTTGACCAAGTGGTTGTCACGACTTTTGTGACAATCTGTCTCTGGTTGAGGAGATTCTTTTAGAATTTCCTGTTGGCTATAAGCAAGCTTTGACCTAGATAAGCCACTATTTGCAATGAATCGCAATGTCCTTTTGTCCATTTCATACCTTCTTTATTTCGACTGAAACCCAGGACTTGGAGGTTGTACCGGCCTCACCACTCCATGTGTTTCTCTCACCTTTTGTTGCTCCGAAGGGTAGTACTCACTTTGGTTGCTATACCACATTGTAGCTGGTACTGGCGTTGGTTTATTTGATGCTTTCATCATTGGCATGTATCTCATGTCTACCTGCATTCTAGCACTTGGCAGCGGAGGTTGTTGTCCTAAGACAAGCTGTGGCCTTAAAACTCCTACTAGTCTTGGCGCAATCCCCGTAATGTATCTAGGTGGAGTAGGTGCTTCTGGAACAGGTTGTACATACCTCTCCCTAGCATTTTCCATGCTATAATAGCACTCTTCCCCCGTATGGTTCGTCCATTTTCTCTCAATTTCACACCACTTTGGCTCTCCCGAATCAGACCTTACAAGAGGAATCAACCTCTTGACCAAGTCGTCGATAAGCTTTTCTTGATCAATAGGTGCCGTTGGCTTGGCAATGGACTCACTTATCTGTGAAACACTGTGCTGAGAGGATGTGTCATCTCCTTGACTCTTTAAGTCCTTTTCTTTGTATGCCTCACAATTATCCACTAGATAAAGAGCTTCTTTGATCAAATCGTTTAGCGTCATCCTCCTTATCATATGCAGATCCTTCTGAAGGCCCTCATCTCTCATTCCATGGATAAAGATCAACATCAGTCGTGCTTGTGTAGGTAATTCCGCTCTCGGACAGAGCTTAACATATCTCTTGAGTCGTAATGATGCTTTGCGTACTGATTCATTCTCTTTCTGTTTGAATCTATGGATTTGCGAGACCGTGTTGTGAGCAATGCCTTTTGGCAAGAATTCTTCAATAAACTCCTCAAACAGCTCATCTAGGGTCTCAAATTCCCATTTTTCCACCGATTTGAACCATGTAGCTGCATCATCTTCTAGAGTCAATCCAAATCCCGCAAACTGTGTCGCAAAATCTGAAACTTCCTCTGCTCTAATCACTCTTCTAAAAGCCGCTACGTGATCTCTCGGATCTTCATCTCCGGAGTATTTCCTGTTTACCCATTTTTGGACTTGGGATGGTCTAACTTGTCGATTGTCTACAAGTCTAACCAGAGACTCTCCCAATCCTTCTCTCGTTATCGCTCTTGAAGGGAATCCTGGTGGCTCTCTTCTTGGAACTCCTATAGGAATTCTCGTGTTTGGTGGAGGCATTTGTGGTCCTTCATTGACCAAATATCCACCTCTTTTTAGTACAGTCTGTGGATTTGTGCTTTCTACAACTCTGTATTCTCGTCCATACTTGTCGACAACTATAGATCTCCATTGACAGTTGACTCCGTATGTGTAGACATATAAGAGCTTGTAATCCGTTATCTCTTTTAGGTATGGATCTGAGCACCTATAAAGATTGACCTCGTTGTCGTCAATGTATCTATATAGTCCTTCACTCTCATGACCAATCATCCAAACTCTCTCAACAAGATGGGTCTTTATCAATTGCAAGTTTGGAAGATCCATTGTGGGAGGATATTCCTCTATCGTAGGGATCTCCAAGCTTGTGTAAGCTGCGTTTGAATCTAGGGTAGACATGATTTCTGGGCTTAAGAGCTTTTGATTGGTTCAAGTAGACTTAGTCCACGTGTTCAAGTGCTTTGGTTAGGGAAAAGTGGAAACTTTGTCCAAAACCGCAACCGTTTTGTCACAATTCTTGCAAATTGTTGCTTTTAGACACCCCTGACTTCTGGATGAATTTTGAGGCCTCAAACGATGTTTTTTTTCAAAATTGAACTAAATGGTTGCCATTGGCATTCGTTTAGTTCAAGTTTTGTTCTAAGATCTGTAGGGCCGCTCTCAGGCTACGTTTTGATATAAAAACTTTTCCGATCCGATACCGTTTGTGAAAGTTATGGCCAAAACAGTGAAATGCAGTTTGGACTGGTCAAAATGAGTCAAAATTCAATTTTGAAAAAATATTTGGGATCTCTGTGACACTGTGAACACTTCTGTATGGTCAAAAGTACAGTTGGACCCTAAAACTGGCCTAGAGACATCCTACGCGTAGTATGTCTATATGCTCAGAATTTAACAAAATTTGGTTCATAGACTCCCCTTAAGTCCAGCAACACAATGGTATGCTCAAATTTTCATTTGGATTTAAAAATGGCCTTGAGACATCCTATGCGTAGGATGTCTTTTTGCTCAGAATGACTTGAAATTTTCACCCTAGCTTCTCCTTGATGTGCTGATCACAGTGGTGTGCTCATAAGTTGGTTTGGAGTGCTAAATCAAGCTGGAGACATCCTACGCGTAGGATGTCTTTTTGCTTTGTTTCAGCTCAAACTTGCACTGTAGCTTCCCCTTGATGTGCTAAACTCACAACTATTTTTACTTTTTGATTCTGACACCTATAGGTTGGTCAAATGATCAAGAATCTGTTTCAAAAGCCTGATGTCTGTTCTGATGAATTCCTAAGTCAAATCAACCCCAAATTGGACCAAATTTGACTAGGAGGCTTGCCTAAGGCTATACAACACCCTGCTATGGTCACAGTAGAACTTTGGTTTCAGAATTATGCCTTAGACATACTACGCGTAGGATGTCTAACTGCTCAGAATTGCCCCAAATTTGAACCACAGACTCTCCTTATGGTGCTGATCACAGTGGTATGCTCAAAATTAAGTTTGGAGTGCAAAATCACACATATGACATCCTACGCATAGGATGTCTCTTTGGCCTGTTTGACCCTAGACTTGTCCCACAGCTTCCCCTTGATGTCAGTAACCCAGTGGTATGCTTAGATTTGAGTTTGGATCTCAAAAGACCCAAATTTTAGCCTTTTTCAGTCAAAAGTGTTAAAGTCTGCTTTGAACCCAATTTTCTCACCCAAATGAGGTGAAACCCCTTTCAGTCACTCAATACAACATTTAGAACATGTCTATGGAGTCATCCTATGGTTTGGTCTCAAAATTAGGCCTTGGACACAATTTGGGTAGGATGTCTGGCAATTCTCGTCTTTTGGCTTTGATCTGTCAAAATTTGGTCAAATTTCCACTTTCCAAGTGAAAATAGGGTAAAACCTACCCTCTGAACCCACTGGTCAACTCAGAATTTTCAAATTTGGTCTCCAGAACCCCCTTGAGACATCCTACACGTAGGATGTCTATGTTTACAGAATTGCAGGTTTTCTTCACAGAACCCTTGCAAATGCCCTTTTATATGCACAGCATCAGTGAGTCATACAAAAATATCCACAAAAGCTTGTTTATTGCATTTTTACCCTCAAAAGCACACTTTTCCGTGATTTCAAATGCAATCAAGCACTTTAGCAAATAATTGAGTGATGAATAGCTCTAGATCAGAATCGGATCACTTACCTAAAGCTGCTCCTACAAATCATATGGGGTTTTGCATCTATGAGTAGAAAAACGCTTCACTGCCACACACGGACTAGTAAACGCTTTTATCACCTCACAAATCACTCGACCACCAACAACTACTCTAATCCACATATCCTAACTAAACCTAGCTAGTCGCAGACCCTCGGCAAGACACACGCTTCCTGGCTATCCACTTGATCGCGGAATATCCTCTTCCGGATCCACTTAAGAAAAACGCTTTCTTTAGCCGAAACTAAATCAAGCAACCATCACACGAGTGTTAGTAGGAAACCTACTTAGGTCCTTGTGTCCCCGGCAGCGGCGCCAATGTTGGACAGGGAGCGACTCACACACCCATGAAGTGCATGCAAACACTACCTAGATCAACATAATGTCAATCGAGGACACAGATGACACGATAGGCACAGAGAGGAAATCTCTTAAGCTTGTCACGCTGAGACCATCCTACACATACAACACTCAGAAAGGCCAACTAAACCACAATCAAGAACCTCACTGCTCTCAACTACACCACCTAGCCACATACACACATGCGGAAGGTAACTCACCTAATCATGCCAGATTCGTACGAAACTTAAGGAACACCATCCCCTCACTAGGATACACCTGTCCCTAAGCTTCTACACTCAAAACCCTCACTCAAAACCCATCTGTGGAAAACGCGTAGGATGACAGAGCCGAATTTTGAAAGTGCCCAAAACTGAAATTTATGAGGACCTATGCGTAGCTTATGTCGCCACGATTCTATAGACTACTAGCACGCAGAAAACAGACATCGTTTGATACACTTACGAACACAATTAGCTCGTAGATGCATCGGCGTGTGCGCTTCGTCTTGCGGGGAATGCTTGGCGTTGTCACGTAGCTCTCCTCGAGCCTACTGCAATGGTGCAGTCGGATCTCCAATGTGTTGAGCGAGCCGGGCGTAGCGAGAGGATGAAGCTCACGCTCACTCTCTTTCTCTCTCACACACAGTAGACGGCAGCGCTAAAACTTGATTATAAAAAAGTCCTCTTTACAAAATGACCTAGGTACCTTATATACTAAGGCTACCTTAGGTTTAACCAAAAATGGGGTTGAAAGGGTCAAATGGCTTTGTATTTACAATCTAGAAGTGCCATTGCACCCCGGCTTCCGAAACTAGAATAACTACTCATTACAAATGACGTTTATATCCATAATCCGCAGCATTTCATAACTCGCAAAAGATAATACTTTGGTACGAAACTTGAGTTATGTTGTGTTGTTGACCCAGCAGTCAACACACACATCACTACCTCAGATATGGTGACAAATCTTCCTTGGGAGTGATGTGGTGAATGAGAGATGGCACATAGTGTAGAGGAAAGCGCCATGCCCTAAGAACATGATCAATTCACAAAGGGGAGTAGTACCAGAGCTTTGCGAAAAGCTTTGAAATTCTCACAAGGCAATGCCTTTGTCAACAGATTTGCAAGGTTTTTCTATGTCGACACATAAGCCAAGTTGATCTCTCCTTATTGAGAGTCTCTCTCTGACATAGTGATAATGTAGCTCAATGTGCTTTGTGCGAGCATGAAAAAATGGGTTTTTCACAAACTGCCAATGCACTGTGACTATCAGTGTAGATGATGTTGGGAGTGTCTTGTCCAACACCCAAATAAGCCATAAGGTGACTGAGCCATTCACACTATAGCAGTGAAGACTACTTTGTACTAAGCTTCACAACTGGAAGTGGCCACAGTAGGTTTCTTATTTCTCAACCGTGATATGCATGAAACAAAAACCACTTGTGGACACTCATGTGTCATAACAACTAGCCTAATCTCACTACAAAAAAACATGTAAATCTGGTGGTAATGATCCCCTCTTGGGATAAAACAAGCCAACATGTAAAGTGCCACTCTCAAGTATCAAAATCTTCTCTTGACAGCCTACCAATGCGTAGACCGTGGGCTATGCATATATCTACTAAGCTGTGAGACTACAAACTGAATATCCGACCTCGTATTACATACATAAATAAGGCATCCATAAAGAGTGACATTGGCAGGATCAACAACATCATGAAGACTTAATTTTAAACCTATTTCCATGGGAGTAGCAATAGGTTTGCAGTCCTCAAGTTCAAACTTACATAGTAATGTCTCTACATAGCTTGCTTGATACAAGGCAACACCCCCATCACACTGATTAAACTGTATGTCCAAGTAAACATGATGCAAAAGCCCCAAGTCTTCATCTTGAAAGTAGCATTCAAATCAACCTTGAATTCAACAATGTGTGTCTCATTCAAACCACTAAAATTAGCAAATCATCTACATATAGAATGACGTTGAGAAATGCATCACCCTCACGCTTGACATACAAAGTGCTTTCTGTTGGAATGTTACAAAAGCCTCATTTAACCAAATGAGTGTCAGCTTTCTCATACCAAGCACGAGAAGACTCTCGGGGGGGTCACTATGTATAAATTATGTATATCACTTGCGTTCAAGGGCTAGTTTTAAAACTCCTTATCTGTGAATTTTTAGCAATTAAAGTATATCCTTTTCCTATTCAATCTGTAAATTTTTCTCCCAATTCCATTTTATGATACTGTATGTGAAAATGGAAGAAAAAAAGAAATTTAATAACCCCTTTTGCTGCACTCATGTGATAGTCACATAATTATTAAGTGACCCCCCCCCCCCGAGAGGAGACTGCTTCAACCCATTCAAAACTTTCTTACATTTTCACATTGTATCTTCTTGTCCTTTCTTGACAAAACCGCACGACTGTGCTACATAGAATTCTTCAAATATATTCAAGAAAGCAGTATGCTATCCAAGGTGAGCTACCAATGTACATAGAAAAAAAAGAGTAGTCATATGACAAGTGGGAGCACAATCTGTGCGTTTTTTATGTGCATAACATTTTGCAACAAGTCGAGCCTAGTAGTGATCAATCTTACCATCTAGCTTGCGTTCCAACTTGTAAACCCATTTAGTACCAATGGGCTTTTTGCCAAGAGAAAAATCACATAAAGTCCATGTGTCATTTTCTATGAGCGCATCATATTTTGATTGCATGATGGCAACCATCCAATTTTTTGAATTCTATGCTTCTTGTAATATCAAGTTTTTTCATATGAACATCTCATCATCGGGTGCTTTATCCAATCACGTGATCAAGAACTTATCCTGTAAGGAGGGTTGGATGTCTTGTCTTCACTCCAAAGGAAGGATGTCTCCTTGTTTTCTAGGAAGCTATTGTCTATAGTAGGTTGAATTATATTTTTTGGATTTTCTTGAGTGAAGCCTGTGGATGGGATTATCACATGGAATTCCACTAGATGCTCAAGTGCAAGAGCTAGATCAATAATGGTCGTGTCAATATTTGGGATGGGATGTGGTTCATCAGTCCAAACACAGGTAGCCCACATACATTCACGTGTAAGAGAGTAAGAGGGGATGTGAACACTTGTTTTATTTCCAAAGGGAACTTTTAGTGGGGGGTCAAACTTCCATGTCAAGACATATCTACCCAAGCATGTGTAATGATAAAAATCACTTCAAAAAAGCACAATTCAAAAAAACCTTCTCAGACAGCTCCATCCATACAAGCATTTTCTAAAATGAAAACTTAAGGGACCCTAATGCTTATCTTTATCTTTAGATAGAAAAAGAACTCTTTCATGTGCTTTCTTGATCACCTACGTGCAGTAGAACCGAGGGTTACTTATCAAGGAGTTACTTGGTGCTTGACACACACTTGGATTGAAGGCTCTTCCATGCAAGTTGGACTACTATCCCAAATGTTTGGGGAATGTTGATATAGTGGTGGGTGTCTGGAAACTCCTAATGGAATCTGCAAGAGATTAAACTTGCCAGTTTGTGGTAGGCAATGGGGAATAGTGTGCCGTCAGATGATGGGGCATGTGTCTTCCTCTGCCCTGTAGTTATTTAGGCTACTCCCTCCTAACTGTTTTATGGGTCCTTCGTTCAAGTTTTAATTCTCCACAAGGCACCAAATCTTTCTTAATGAACTCATCCACATTGGTCACACTGCTCAAAATGAGTTCTGAGACCCAAATAGTGCTTGGTGCTTAAATCTTTCAATTTCTCCCTATAATAGGTATGGGTGAGTAGGGCTTTCATTTATTCTTGAACCTCCATAGAAATCCATCTGAGAAAAGTGACCATGGATTTTTTAAAGCCTGGGGTAGGAAAAAACCAAGTAAGATAGTGCACCATCATCCATAGAGCATGTTCAACAAACCAAACGATATTCTTATCTTTGCAAAAATCCCTGTCTCTAATGTGATCGCATCCACATTTTATAAAAGGCCTATGGATGCTACCTACTAGTGCAATATAGGAATCCCTTCCCATGGTAGAAGTCACAACTTTTAGACATCCATTGGTGGCTCCCCATCTCTATGTTTCAAACTTTTATATAGAAAATGGGCAAGCAATGATGTACGATTCAATAATCGTGGAGACCTTGCTATTCAAGACCTAATTTAGCCCAATTTTAACTGCTTTTTTATCCCTTTTGTTTAGTAGGGTTAGGAAAAGAGCTCTGTTAAGCGGGGCCAATAGAGAAAAGTTGCTTAGATTCCATGGTCTGTGGTGAGAATTCCCTAGGTACACCTCTAGTAGTCCTAGAAGTGTAAGACATAGGGAACTAGAACATGCTCATCACCACCCAGCCATGCCCTATATAGGCCTTTGGCCTGCTAAATATAGGGACCCCCTTGACTGCATGTCCGTTCTGGCCCTTGGCCGTGCGTGGTCCTACCCTTGGCATGATATTACTCCCTCCTTGGAGAAGCGTTTTCGTCCTCGAAAACAAGAGTGATGATACACTAATGTTTTCTATAGTGGCATCCTTCATGGATCCAGTTGTTTGGTTGACCAGAACATGGTTCAGTAGGAGGCTCAATGAAACCAAGAGTAACATCTTGATTTTTCACATTGTTGTCCATTTGGAACCATCTTGTGTTACCAATTCCTATCAAATCATAGTGTGTAGACTCCATTTAGAACACACATGAGTATGAGAAACGAGTTATCACACAAAGATGTACCCTAAAAAGTACCTGTTTTCACTTTCCATGAAAGTAACTTACTAACATAACTCATGAGCCAAGTTTAAGTCCTTGACTTGTTTTCCAATTTCAGCAGTAAACAACCCCGCCATAGCTAGTGTTCAAGGTTGAGAACTTGATTTATACATAAAGAGACTACACCTAGTGGCAAACATGCCTTACTTATGGTAAGCAAACTCCAGTAGAGCAATCATTTGGTGCTAACGTACGCACTTTGCATATCCTTTAGCCCAAGATTACACTTTGTAATCTGCCTATCCCCTTGGATAATTGACAGTACTGAGGTGTGTTTCCCCCATGGTTTACAGATAGTTTTCCCAGATGACTGGGAAATGGGCATCACAATATCGTATAACATTGCTGAGGAATCAACAATGTCTGGAATAACCATCGTGGTTAACTTGAAAAATCCACAAACACCAAAACCGAGCCATGACCTCTATTGGTGATCAGTAGACCCAAAAGTAATCTCATAGAGATACTGCACACAGAGTGAAAAATGCTTCATAAGGCACTAATGTTATGAATATGCATGCCGCTCGAAATCAGCCTTTGCTAAACACTAGGGTCCATAACACCTAGTGTGCATGCATTTAGCAAAGAACAAATCGGAACCTGTATATCCATTATCATCCTTGCCAATACTTATGGCGAATGTGATGTGCGTAGCACATAGTAAAGAGGAATGTAAATAGTTCTGAAAAGAAACTAAAGACTTTCAGTGGAAATCATTTCAAGCCTTGCTGAAATGTTTGAACCATAATAGAAGGTGAAACACTAATCACTTCTAGGGACAAACAATGAAACCTTTTCATCAACACTGCTCATAGCCTTGTTATATGCATAAACAACCATCCGTTAATGTTGTGTAGCAACACTTGTATCTTAACAAGTCATTCTGAGTATCCGACAACTTCTAGCCACTGAAATTGTTCCTGACACGTCGGGCTGAAAACGGTCTATAGAACAGATTTGACCAGCACCTAGGGACATCATCGCAACACATAATTGAAGTAGTGGCGCCAGTGTCAGTCAAAGAGACTCATGTTCTCCACATGTGGAATATGTCTCAACTAAGGATGTCTAAGAAAAGAGCATCCTTCAAGTATGAGATGTACTAATAGGTGGAGGTTACTGCAAACACGATGTGCGACATGCGTGAGAGGGACCCTGATGAATCTTGCTCCACACTGGCTAAACCGAACTCCTTGAGTTCTTAGACCATGTTGTATCCCATGTGACAACAAGTGCCAAATAAAACCCTACAAGTGGGTCCATAACGACAAAATGCAAAAACTTATTTGGACACTACATCCCAAATTGCGTGGCTCTTACATGACCTTGTCATCTTTCTGAAGAGCAGAAATGGATGAAAGCATTCAAGCTTATTCATCCAACTTGAAAAAGTCAAGCAAAGAATATGCACAGGTGGAAATAAACCAAATCATATGCAACACTGGAGGGTGAACATAGTGTTCACTGACCTGTAGTCAAAAGCACCTGCCAAAATTTCCCACCAGCAAAGGCCTGGGAGCACTAATTTGAAAATTAGTAATATTTCACATGTAATCGTGCGTGCTGCCTTTGCAATTTAGACCCCTTGGTTAAAGCAACATTGTCAAACCCCTTGATTAAATGTTGCATGAAAACTGCTCAACAAGCAGTTGTGGCCCTTGGTCCTTGTCCGTGACCCCCTTTGGGTTTGAAATATTTCCACTACCCCTTGGTAGTTTGTGGACTTCTTTCCTTGAAACTGCAAGTGTGAAGGTTCCAAGAATGGACCATCAACCCTGACTAACTGTCGAAAATAATCACGGACTGGGTCTTACCCCAAATTGTACTCATATAGGCACTCTTAGTGCTAGTAGGAGCTCCACTGAAATTGGAGTCGTATGCACAACTAGATCTTTATCACACCCAAAAATCCATAATGTGGGGTGTTTGTGCGTAGTCGTACGGTCTGAAATGCCGGCTTCATCCTTACACCTTGGTAGAGATAAGCCCGGATGAGTTGAAGACGTTCAAAAAACTCAACTTGACTTGCACACTTAAAGTGTGGAGTACGACAATAATGTCCAAAAAATCACTAATGGCAAGACTCTTGCTTGTCCATTTACAAACAGATGGCTCTTAGCCATACCCAAATAGGTGGTAAGTGATGGCTCGTAGCCCTTCCTGTTGGCTCGTAGCCCTTCCTCTTACCATATTATCTAGTTTCACCTTACCCGCATAGGAGTTGGAGAGAGAGAGAGAGAGAGAGAGAGAGAGAGAGAGAGAGAGAGAGAGAGAGAGAGAGAGAGAGAGAGAGAGAGAGAGAGAGAGAGAGAGAGAATGTTGGGCTGAGGAAACCTCTTATTCTAATGTGTTGTATGCCCCTTGCATATACGCCAGTGCAGACCATGTCTCTGTCATAGCTTACCCGATAAGCATACAAGTGTACGTGTACCACGGCCTCGTAGAGAGAGGTACCATAAGTCACATCTTGACCCCGTCTACCTTGGATGCGAGCATGACTGTATCAGGGTGACTTAAATATGGCACTTTTCCCGTGAATAAACTTTGCCTTGACAGAATAGTTACTGTTATAGCGGAAGCGTACGTTGAGATGGAATTATGTCAATTTCATTAGCATGCCATGCACACAGAGGTAAGCCCTTGGTGACATTGACGATTCGACAGATTGAGCCGAGACCAAAAGTGCCTTGCACAATCGAGCATGGATACATCACAATGCTCCATTGTCTGACGACAATTGTGAGCTTATATCCGCATGTTGCCGAATGCCCAGAACTGTGTGTAAATGTTGTTGAGTTGAAGTCAATGACAAGATCTTGACACTAGTTAGAAGCGTTGCTTCTCATAAGTGTCGTCAATGCAATATACTGGTTGACCTTTGTGGCCCGGTGGCTGGAGTTTTCAAAATAAAAACTCGCTTAAATATAGCTCATAGCCATACTTGCTGCTTGCGGGAGGTAGAATAGATATCATATACGCCCTCGTGGGATCTAAAAATAAATAATAAAAAATTACAGACATCTTGACAAGTTTCCCTAAGTTCGTATGCTATTAGCATATTCCAAACTTTGGAAATCACTATGCCAAATGTCAAAGGGGAAGCCTTGCTTCACATAAGTACTCATGGAATTCTGGTGCTCATAGCTACAGATAGACAAATGTCATAGAAAAAGAAAGTCGACCTTGTCGAGCATTTACTGATAATTGACCTTGTTGAATTGGCCCCATGTACTGGAAAGCAAAAAAACTTGCAAAATATGTACTGTGTACCTGCTTGGCTTGATTGCATTGTCCTTGATATATACGTAGATGTTGTCCTTGACATATACGTAGATATGGAGCCCTACTTCTGGAATCCTTGCTTCCCCCCTCCAAGACGTATCAAGAGATGTTAGATAACAAGATCGATGGCCAATAAGTGCATGGAGCCGTGCTCCTCCTCATTGCATGGCCAAAAATAACAACAAGAACTGAGGACCATTTTGCATTAATGCCAGAGGAGTTGTTGAGGAGGCTTACAAGTCAGAGACCATGCCTGCCTTGCCCTTACTGCTACGTAATTTTTCCTTGTTGGAGCCTTGCTCCATTGTGAAAACATGATGGAAGCACCATCGTGCAACTTATTATGGTGGTATACAGAAAGTAATTCCCACCAATTTGTGGCTTTGTCGAGAAAAATGCCGTACCAAAGGAAAATAAAAATTTACCTTAATGGCACAAACAAAGCGTAAACAAAAACAATTACTCGGCCATGCCAACATCTGTACTGTACCGATTGCAGGCCTGGCGTGTACTTTCCTGAATGCAATTGGATGACAATACCACTTGGTAGAAACCTCGTGACCGTTTTGAATAAGATCACATGTCTAAGCATGTCACCATAAGTGTCGACATTGTAGATCGGGTTTGGGTACTATTGTCTTCATTAACCATTTATGCATGTTTTGCCTGAAAACTTTTGTCAAATACAAAAATTGTAAACCTTATTGAGATGCTACCTCCCTTGCATGTCAAATTTATGCAATGGCATTTGGACGAATCTTCCAATCCTATGACAAGCTGGTCGCTTTCATGATCGATGTACTTTGCATGCCTTGCATGTTTCTTGCCTCTTGCGGAGTGTTGTGGGAAAGGCGTCAATGCGTCTACTGCCTTGAATTCGAGAAATCTGCTTCAACCGAATTTTATGAGTAGAAAACCGTGCCTTGGTTGGCACATGTTATGCCTTGAGGGCCATGCATGTGGACATGATTACCACGCTGGTTGTGTGGGAAAAGCCACTAGGGTAGCCTTAGGGCACCCACTTAATCAACAAACAAAAAAATAAATTAGAAAAATGCAATTTAAATTCGATCTGCAACCATGGCGAATTGAAATCTGCAATGCAGCGAAGGAGACACAGAGAAGAAAAGGCAATGCACCACCATACCAAGTACTACTAGAACTGGATCCCAGTTGTTACAACTAGCCTATCATGTGAAAATAGAGGGTATGCCAGAAAATAATTTAACAACAACTTACAAGAGTTAGTTAAAAATAGGTGCTACTCTACGACTAGTGTGTGTAAGATAAGGGTATCATACTAACATAGGTTAATCAAAGAACACTAACAATGGGTTTGCTGGTGCATTAGTAGAATTAACAATCCTCAAGCCATAATAAGTTTGAAACACCGTGCCATACAAAGAGGTCTTTGTTATCCATCACCATCACAATAAAACAAGGATTACACTCAAATTGTGGAGAGACAAGAAAGACCTATGTAGAATCCTACATGTATGCTATATAGCCAAGTGTGTATGGTCCAAGCAAAAAATCTTGAAAATTGTGTGTGCATGGATCAATAGTGATCACTTCTTGAGGTGGCTCTCCTTTGTAAGGCTTTAGTAGGCTCACATGAAAAGCATTGTGTATGAGCCATTGGCTGGGAAACTTGAGTTGATAGGCCATCTCATTGATTGGTCTAAGAATCTGGAAGGGACATAGTACCTTTTTGCTAATTAGCATAGTACTTTTGGTGTCCCGTGGTATTCTTACCCATTGTGTGCCTTAATTGAGTGTTGGGAAACTTAAGCTAGACCCAATCATTTTGTCTAAAGGCTAGGGATCTTTTGTGCTTATCAGCAACAGCCTTTTGCCTTTACTGGGAGATGGATATAGCATCCTTAATCTTTTCTAAATATTCTTGCAGGTATCGGCTATATTCATCTACAGCAAAGATCTTCCCATGTACCTTGAGTAGCAAGGGAATTTTTGATCCTCCCTCTATCACCTCAAACGGTGCTTTTCCCATGGAAGTATGTACAGTGTTATTGTAAGCATACTGCACTAAGGGTAAGTACTTCTCCCATTGGGACTTTTGATCTACTTCTGTGACATAAGCTTTTAGTAGATCAAGAATGGTTAGGTTAGCTATTTCACTTTGGCCATCCGTTTGAGGATGATAGGCTGAAGAGAAGTTTAGCCTTGTAACGAAATTCTCAAAGAGGGGCCCTTCCAGAAATTACGAGTCATTCTAGGATCTCTATCCAACACTATGGAAATTGGCAACCCATGGTACTTGAAGATTTGTGATATAAAGAGGGTTGCCATTTGATGGGCTTTGATAGTCTTTTTGACAAGTATGAAATGTGCTTGTTTGCTAAACTTGTCTACTATCGCCCATATTCCTGTATTCCCATGGATAGACTTGGTCAATCCAAAGACAAAATCATGGATATGCTCTCCCACAGTGAAGTACGGATTGGCAAAGGTTGAAGAAATCCAGGTTTCTTCACTCTATCAAACTTCGTCTTTTGTCATACCACACATTTTGAAACATACTCTTGTATGTTTTCTTTCATGGCAGGCCAATAGAAATATGTTTCTATCCCTTTTAGGGTAGACTGAATCCCTCTATGCCCCGCATAAGAAGGAGCATGAGATTCATACATTATTTTCTGACGTAGTGAGTTAGTAACACATATTCTATTGCCATAGAGAAGATAACCATCTTGTAGGGTAAATGGTTCTTCTTTCTGTCCTAGTGCAAGGGCTGAAATCACATCTCTAAAATCGGGATCAATAGCGTACTCATCTATCATAGAAGATAGATCATTGTGACTTTCTATGGAAACCGCATTCACTCTCCGTACTCTTGAGAGTGCATCGGCTACTTGATTATGCTTGCCAACAATGTAAGCAATATGAAAATGAAATTACGAAATGAAAATTTACCACCTCATTTGTTTGTTGGAGAGCTTGGTCTGTGTCATGAAGTACTGAAGGCTTTGGTGATCTGTCATAAAATCTAATATCTGACCAACCCAAATGATTTTCTCATGATATTAAACTGATCATTTAATGTGGGATAATAAACGGGAACAAGGGTTAGACATGTGCTTATGGATCTATCTCAACACCGGGTCAATGGTAAAGGGGTCCAAATGAGAGATGGTTTGTCAAAGAGAAATGCTACCTAATGAAGCTCAAAAACCGTAGGGTTAGATTTATTAAAGACCTCCAAAAGTTAGTGTTCAAAAGTCGTTTGATCTTAGGAAAGCTAGGGCTGACCTTGAGGTGGGAATCCTACCCAAGTATGAGGTTCTTGTTGGCTTGCTAAGTGTTAGTGGGAAAGATCACAAATGTTTTAAGTGTGGGGAGCAAGGACATGGTTATCGTTCTTTCCCCAAAAGAAATGCTCGCAATGAGACTCCTAGAGCTTTCACTATCAAAGCTCCAAAAGAGGATTCTCATTGCAAAGGATCACCTCTCTCCTATGCTTAGGGAAAGGTAAGGGAGCATGATGCCTTCATCTTGTTTGACCCTGGATCTACTCACAACTTCATATCAATGGAGTTGACCACCAAGTTGGGCATTCAAGCTTTTGAGATGGGAGATGCTGTAACTACCGATGCCTCTTTCAAGGGACAACAAGCCTCTGTTACTACCTTGATTGGGAAGTTGAGGCTTCGTGTCCAAAGCTATGTCGACAAAGAATACTTCTTTATCTCCCCTCTCCAACATGAGGATGCTATCCTAGGGGCACCATGGTTCAACCGCATGGCTGCAAACATGAAGTTCCCTGAAAGGAGAATCTACGTCACCTATAGGGGAAAGAATATGTATGTAGATGCTAATGAGTCTGGTTGTACTATACCACTTGTAAATCCTCTTGCCCTTGATAAATCAATGAAGAGCTCAGTTTCTACATACATTATTTTTGTAAAAGAGTCCCGAAAAGGTGCTAATGTTTCATCAAAGGTAAATGGTAGGAATCAAGAAGAGTTAGACTTGTCTAACTTTCTAAAAGGATTCCAAGATGTGTTCATCGATGATAACCCTATGGACTTACCTCCAAAACGAGGGGATGATGACCATCAAATTGAGCTCCTATCAGGAAGCTCACCGCCTAACAAACCTCCTAATTGAGGTTCCCAAGCTCAGCAAGAGGAGATCATGAGGAAAGTACAAGAATTGGTAGACAAAGGGACGGTGAGGCCTAGCTCCTCTCCCTTTTGTTCTCTAGTCCTTTTAGTGCAAAAGAAAGATGGTACATACCGCATGTGTGTGGACTATCGCGCACTAAACCATATCACTATCAAAAATAGATTTCCCGTACCTCGGGTAGAAGATCTGCTTGCTACCTACTTTAGTAGGATTGACTTTAAAAGTGGCTACTATCAAATGAGGATAGTGAATGAAGATATCCTAAAGACTACATTTCGTACAACGTTTGGTCGTTATGAATATCTAGTCATGCCTTTTGGCTTGACCAATGCACCTGCCACATTCAATCGTTTGATGGAGAGAATATTTAGACCTACCACAAGTTCACTGGAGTGTTATTTGATGATATCATCATCTACTCCAAGTCCTTGGAGGAACACAAGCAGCATCTCCAAGTGATTTTTCAAGCATTGAGGGAGAACAAGCTTTTTCTCAACCAACAGAAAAGCGAATTTTTCCTTCAAGAGATTCAATACTTAGGTCATATTATCTCTCAAGATGGTATCCTTATGGATGCATCGAAGTTAAAGGTAATAAAAGCATGGCCTAATCCAAGGAATCTACATGAGCTAAGAAGCTTTATTGGTATGTGTGCATACTATAGACGCTTCATAGCAAAATTTTCTCAAATAGCAGGACCATTAATTACATGACTTAACAAAGAAGAACGTTTAGTATTTATGGGGTGCTCATGAGCAAGAATCTTTTGACAAGCTCAAAGAGAAGCTCTCAACCAGTCCTCATGCTTTTGGATCTCTCAAAGCCATTTGAGGTCCAGTGTGATGCTTGTGGTGATTTCCTTGGAGCAGTCTTGCTTCAACAAGAGCATGCCATAGCATATGAGAGCCGAAGGCTCAATACGGATGAACATGTCTTGGGCATTTATGAGAAAAAACTTTTAGCTATTCTACATGCCCTAAACACATGGAAACACTATCAATTAGGGACTCCATTCATTTTACAAACATATGTTAGAAGCTGGACACACCCCACGGCATCTAACTATTCGGAGGATTATTATTTTTGTAATTATTCATTCATTGAGGAAAACCTGATTTTTCACCTTGTAAATATTGGGACTTACAAAAGTTTCCAGATTGTATCCCAATTTTGATAGTTAGATTGAGTAGATGGTTGATTTTGGAACTTTAGGGTTTGAGAAATTGTAAAGTATATATACCACTTTTTGACCTTAATGAAAAAAAAACCTTTTGTCATTTTAAAAACAAGTTTTGAAGTCTGTGAGTGAGCGTACTGTGTACGAGAGAGAGAGAGAGAGAGAGTGTGTGAGCTTCATCTTGATGCTACGTGTGCTCCGGTGGTCGGAATCAAGTGCGGAGAAGTGCAACGTTGTGAGCGGGATGAAAACACACACAGCGCCTCTATAACGACCCGACATACACTCTTGGGAAGATACACACACACACTATGGGGCACCACTCGGCTTACACAACACACCTGGCCGAGACAGGGAACACACCTCTGGAGTGAGAGGAGAGAGACTATCCACTTGCCCACTCCACACACACACACACACACACACACACACACCCAAAAACTCAGCTCAAAAGAGGAGAATTTCTGATGTTTAGATACAATTGAGCTTGGGCCAACACCAATGGGGCAAATAGCTCACACAATATGGGTAAAAGAAGCCAGATACGATCACAAACTGGAGCAGAAACTTCGCTCATAGGAGGAACTTACACAGAAAAACAGCAGGAAAAGAGTGAGGAATTTGGCAAAATGGACAGCGCCATCGCGTCCGGAACGGCTCAAAACCCCAGTCTACAATGTCAAAGTGCTCAAATCCAACCTCGGATGAGCAGTTTACGGCCAAAACAGGCTCCAAAATGAGCAAAAACACACCTGCGGCTGTTCCTCCTCTCTTCTCCACGTTTTTTTCTGGTCTTCTCTCAGTTTTTTCAGTTCCCACACTTAGATTTTTTAGTTGGGCACCCTTGGCCTTTTAGATGACCTCAAACGGACCCCGAACATGCCAAAAACTGACCTCGCAGTGCATAGTTGTCACCCTTTTTGCATCATCCGCACACCTGGCACTCAGTTTTTCCAAATAATGCATCCCACAACCACGTGAAGTGGCCCCAAAAATTGGTCCTCATGATGACCTTTCTGCATAAGTATCACAAGAAAACACCCATGTCGTGTCCATACTTCTCCGCGTGCAAGTATTGACCCCGTTCGACCTCCTGACGCCACTCGATGCCATCTGACGCACCTGCTTACCTCATGTCGTCGGCCCGCGGATAGCTTCCTCGAGAAGTTTTACGCGCTATAAACTCCTCATTATTGTAGAAAAAACATACTGGTACTGGTGATAGTGAAAATCGATGCACTATGTACATGCTGTCCTACCTGTACACATGTGGGCCCCACGTAACCACCTGGCTCTGAAAAATGGGCAATTCTTTATTTGATGCACCATGCATGGGTATGTACATATGCGCAATCCCTTGCTCCAAAAAACTCCTAACATAAATTGCCCACCCCCTAGCTTGCTAGAGCATTCATGCTCAGCAGCAGCAGCACTAGTAGATGCTCATTCCACCTGGATCAAAAGGCCAAAGGCATATCGCCTGATTCACAAGAAGCATCATAACACCACACCTACATTTGTCAACAATCAACCAAAATGCACCATAGGCATATCCAACTAACACATCCGCCCTGTCTGGAGTTCCAAAAGCATAAATATTGCATGCCACATTCAACCCAACCGCCAATAGAGACAAGTCAAGTGACTCATCACCTGGCATCTTGGCTTCACCAGCCATAGCAACAACCTGCAAATCATGCACCCAAGTAGCTAAAAGCATTGTGTGAAGGTAAAGTTGTTGATATCCAAAGCACAAAAGTATCCCCGCAGCACACATATCCCTAGCATAGGCATCCACATAGCTGAGATTGGACTCATATATGCCAAACCCCTTCTCATCATCATAAGCATACTCATCATCACACATAACTTCATCCACATCATAATCATGGCTATCACCACTATCCATAGCTTCTAGCATGGGTTCATCAATCTCCAAGAATACAGACCCCTGCTCTAAACCACAATCATGCTCATAAATCGGTTCAATCACTGCACATACATCAAAATATGGCTTCAAAACAGGCTCCACATCCAACAAATCCACAAAATGGCTCTCAACCTTGCCCTCTTCCCTAATTTCCAAGGAACTAGTATCTAAAGATATGTGCTCATCATCAATAACCTCGACCTCACACTCACACCCAGAATCACAAGGTACACAAGTAGCCAATGCATCCTCTTCAAGACTTTTCAATCCTGTATCCAAAGCATTACTCACCTCTTTAGTCTCTTTCATAAACCTGTCAACCTGCAAGACCTCTTTACGCTTCACAATAGACCTTGGGAAGAAATGAGAAACATCATAGGATAGGCTACTTTTCACCTGCTTAGGCTTAACTTCATCTTCCATGCCAAATCCATTTTGCACATGCATACCTGTACTGATAGCATGTTCCTCAAGACGCTTAAACTTACATTCCTTGTGCTTTGCAATGCATACTGCATCTTCAAAAGACTCGGGCCTCTTCAACTCAACCTCGAACTGCAACCAAGGTGACAAACCATCAACGAAAAAACTTTTCTTCAATGAACAAGGGGGGGTCTCATCCTTAAGAGCAACACACCAACGAGTCCATAAATCTGTAAAACCGTGTACATAGGCATCAACACCTTGACAAGAACCTTGCTTAAGAGCATTGAGTTCATTCCATACTGCATTTGCATCTTCCACAACCTGGAAACGCTCTAAAAAAGCTTCTATAAACTTGTCAAGACTCAAACCATAAGAAGAAGCCACTGCTTCTTTAGCTTCCAAATCCATGAACCAAACACGGGCCTCATCTTTCAAAAGCAATCCAAATAGCCTCAAAATATTCTCCTCATCACACATATTGTTGCTTATGCATGCCACCTCGACTTGCTCCAGAAAGTCTTCCGCATCTTCACCACTTCTTCCATGAAATTCCGGATAAGAGAAAGCCATGGCTACCCAAGTTTAATGCTTTGAGAACCCCTTTGAACACACGTGCAAGAACCCACAACTTTTGACTGACTCAATTCCCAGAAACTTCAATGGAGCTCAACTTTAGATAAGGACAAACACATGCACATCAAATGAGTTTTCGTAGTTGATCATTGGAATTACAACAGGTAAAGGACATTCCAGTATCTCCCTTAATCTTCTTGGCCCGAACATAAAGACTATGCGCTGCTGGAAAAAAATCTTCCTAGACACATGAACATTTATCTGGATTCTTTGAGTTAAATGAAAAGGAGTGAATTGAGGTCCGTTTTGATCATCCATTAAAGCCAACCATGAAGCTCCCAAGAAAGCACACCTGTCTTATCCTCTGATTTTGCCAAAATTTCAGCAGCATAACAACATAAACGGCTCACAAGACCAAAAAACCAGCCATCCTAACTTGGAAAAATTTTGGCAGAGTTTCCCCAGAAGTAGAGCAGTAGGAACCCAAAATATAGATTGTATATGTATGCATAAACTGTCAACAATAGAACCCGAGCATCAAGTAGGACTCACTAGTACATAGCCTATGGCGAGGTCACAAAAAGGGTGCTCCAGCTACCTGTATCACTGAAAGGATCTCTACATTTGAGAATCCCCCAGCTCAATAAAAACCTCACGCTATCGACCCTCACACGAAGGCTAATGCAAATCGCATATAGTCAAGTCTCAGAAATGACTATCTTCCAGACCAAGTCTCAGAAATGGCTGGGACTGCCAAATAAAACCAAATATGGCTCCACAAACGCGTACAATGGCAGTTTCCACAAGTAACGTACAATCCAGCAGACAATGCGCTCAAACAGGCGCCAAGTGATGCATACCCACAACAACTGCAAGTGACACCAATGCTAGTATATCACTGTACTCCAGCTACCTGTACCTGTGTGAATCACCTGTACCTGTCCCTGTAACCTGTAACCTGTAATCTGCAACCTACAACCTGTAATCCCGAATCTCGAAGCTTGAAGCTCGAAGCAGAAGGTACTCGAAGAAGATCCTTCGTGGGGGCGCCAAAAGAATGTGAGCGGGATGAAAACACACACAACGCCTCTATAACGACCCGACACACACTCTTGGGAAGATACACACACACACTATGGGGCACCACTCGGCTTACACAACACACCTGGCCGAGACAGGGAACACACCTCTGGAGTGAGAGGAGAGAGACTATCCACTTGCCCACTCCACACACACACACACACACACACACACACACACACACACACCCAAAAAATCAGCTCAAAAGAGGAGAATTTCTGATGTTTAGATACAAGTGAGCTTGGGCCAACACCAATGGGGCAAATAGCTCACACAATATGGGTAAAAGAAGCCAGATACGATCACAAACTGGAGCAGAAACTTCGCTCATAGGAGGAACTTACACAGAAAAACAGCAGGAAAAGAGTGAGTAATTTGGCAAAATGGATAGCGCCATCGCGTCCGGAACGGCCCAAAACCCCAGTCTACAATGTCAAAGTGCTCAAATCCGACCTCGGATGAGCAGTTTACGGCCAAAACAGGCTCCAAAATGAGCAAAAACACACCTGCGGCTGTTCCTCCTCTCTTCTCCACGTTTTTTTCTGGTCTTCTCTCAGTTTTTTCAGTTCCCACACTTAGATTTTTTAGTTGGGCACCCTTGGCCTTTTAGATGACCTCAAACGGACCCTGAACAGGCCAAAAACTGACCTCGCAGTGCATAGTTGTCACCCTTTTTGCATCATCCGCACACCTGGCACTCAGTTTTTCCAAATAATGCATCCCGCAACCACGTGAAGTGGCCCCAAAAATTGGTCCTCATGATGACCTTTCTGCATAAGTATCACAAGAAAACACCCATGTCGCGTCCATACTTCTCCGCGTGCAAGTATTGACCCCGTTCGACCTCCTGACGCCACTCGATGCCATCTGACGCACCTGCTTACCTCATGTCGTCGGCCCGCGGATAGCTTTCTCGAGAAGTTTTACGCGCTATAAACTCCTCATTATTGTAGAAAAAACATACTGGTACTGGTGATAGTGAAAATCGATGCACTATGTACATGCTGTCCTACCTGTACACATGTGGGCCCCACGTAACCACCTTGCTCTGAAAAATGGGCAATTCTTTATTTGATGCACCATGCATGGGTATGTACATATGCGCAATCCCTTGCTCCAAAAAACTCCTGACAACGTGTTTCCCCCGACGAGAGCTACGCGCCGATACCTACATTGCGAGTGTACGGGCCGGTTTTGCGAGCTCCTTCTACGAGCTTCATCGGGTGTTTGGGTGAGCATACGTTTTCCGATTTTGCATTGCAGCATATCCACGCATTCACATTGATTAGAACTACACATTAGGTACTTTAGATTTCGGAAACTAAGACCTGCAGATTTCGGCCAGACATCTTACGTGTTTCTGCACCGGGTGTTTTGGATTGGGATTTTGGTTCATAGACCTTAGGGAGAGCGACCTATTGGTGTAGTAGGGTCTCCTTCAAGTTATATGGTGTTTCGAGATTGTTTGATGGGTGTTCGGCTCTAGAAAGCGTTGTAGGAAGTTTCCTCTTATGCACTCTTGAAGGCTGTGACTTAAACAATTGGTAGAGACCTCTGTAGGAATTAGTTAGGAGTCGGTCGAGTGTAGGTTGACACCTTATGCTTGCTTCCACACGCTTGCGGGTTGAGCTTCGTCCTTAGCTGACATTACATGTTAGGTGAGTTCTTGCTGTGCTGACGTCCGTCGCGGCGTATCCGTACAACATTGGTGCCGCTTCCGGGGAAGAAAACCTTAGGTAGGTGACCGAGACTAATCCTTGAGGATTGGGATTTTTGGCTTGCCAAGAGTCTTGTTTTACATTTAGATAGGATCAGAGGGTGGAGGACTCTCTAGGTCTTAGAGGGAGTCTAGGAAGCGTGTGCTTGGCCTAGATCCTTCGACTTAAGTAGATTAGATAGACCAAGGTAGTTTTAGGTAGTAGTCGAGTTCTAGAGTAGGAGTTGGAGTGGTAGAAGCGGTGAGAGGAGAGCTAGAGAGTCCGGAGAGGCCAAAAAGCAACCAAAAACACCATTATCACCATTTCACATGATAAGTAGGAGTAGAGTAAGTAGGACATCATGATTTAGGATCTAGAGCATTTCATGCATGTACACTTGCTTGGTAAAGTCATTACAGGTTTGTAAAAGACGCAAAGGTGTGTTTGAAAGCCTAATTGAAGTCCAAAAGTTACTGTGAGTGTTTCTGATAGATCTACAGAGCATCAAAAGCATTTCTGTCAAAAAAATAAATTAATTTCAAGCCAGAAGACATCCTACGTGTAGGATGTCTACATGCTAATCTGGGAGGAATTTTGGGATTTTGAGTTGACCAGTGTGTTCAAAAGGTAGGGTTTACCCTAATGTCAAATGGAAAGTGGAAATTTGGCCATATCTTGACAGGATACGGCCAGATAGACTGAAATTGCCAGACATCCTACCCAAATAGTGCCAAAACATTATTTGGAGACCAAAACCATAAGATGGCTGCATGAGCATGTCTTGAATGATATATTGAGTGACTGAAAGGGATTTCACCTCATTTGGGTGAGAAAATTAGGTTCAAAGCGGACTTTAGCACTTTTGACTTAAAAAGGCAAGAACAACTGAAATTTGGGACTTTTGAAATCCAAACCAAAATCTAAGAATACCACTGGCCGGTTACTGACATCAAGGGGAAGCTGTGGGACAAGTCTGGGGTCAAACAGGCCAAAAAGACATCCTACGCGTAGGATGTCTTTTGAGTGATTTTGGAATCCAAACCAAATTTTGAGTATACCAAAGTGATCAGCAACTCAAGGGAAGCCTAGGCTTTGAGTTTGAAGCCATTCTGATGAAAAAGACATCCTACGTGTAGAATGTCTAAAGCAAGAAATTGAAGGCAAACTTTGACAGTGAGCATAGCCAGGTGGTGTATAGCCTAAGGCAAGCCTCCTAGTCAATTTTGGTCCAAATTGGAGTTGATTAGATTGATCAATATCAGCAACAGGCTATCGGAACAGATTTTTGACTCATTGACCAGCTAATAGATGTCCAAACCAAAAAGTAAAAGCAGCTGTAAGCTCAGCACAACAAGGGAAACCACAGTGCAAAAGTCCAGGCAAAACACAGCAGGAGACATCCTATGCGTAGGATGTCTATTGAGCCATACTGCAAAGAAAATTGACCTGGCATAGATAGTGAGATTCTATTTGGCTTAGGGGTTCCAGAACTTCTTTCAGAAGTGAATTTGGACCTTGTTGCCCATTTGACGAAGCAAAGACTGAATTTAGACTTTTTCGCGTAAAATTGCCCAACATGTGAGGGTAGTACAGTTTCAGATTAGCAGATCTAATCCAGAACATCAGCAGTGTACAAAATACAGTAGTGGTTGAGATTAACTCTCCAGTTATATCAATCATTACTAAGATAACCTCTAGCAGATAAATGCTTTGACTCGATTGGCGAAATTAAAACGCTTGTATACAGGTATATTCAGCAACAAAGCAAAAAGTTGTGCTGAAACTAGCCCTTTGCCAGGTGAGTGGTTGGATTTGTGATAAATTGCATTGATAAGTTTGATGAATTTAAGATCAGGAAGATACATTGTTAGAGACCAGAAGGTGGCAGGTGACCAAGGTAGCTTAGTGTCCACCGAAGAGAGTGTAACTCAGGCAAGGCTAGATCCGCTAGCACCGATTATTGAGGAAGGTAGTGATACTGACACTTCGTCAGAAAAATATTTCTTCATGATGGGTAGTCAACATCCAGGAGGTTTCACCTATGATGGACCTATGCGAGGAGGAAGCACCTCCCAAAATCCTTTGAATGATTCCAAGCTCACTGTGATCTTCTTAGAGGGAACAAACTCGAGGGGAACCCTAGTCTATTCTGACTATCGAGGACGCAAGTGCATTTGTATCGAAGAGAGACCAACTTAGGAATTGGAGATACTATGAGTATATGATGATGGAGATAGATTCCGAGACGAAAAGGGGAGCCACTATCTAATAGTTACTAACCCTGAAGATTACAAGAGATACGGAGATAACGTGGCGAAAGGGAAAATGGTTTCAAAAACTCAAGAACCGCCACCAAACATTGATCGGCCCGGAGCTATTTTTATGTATGATAAGAAAACAAGCAGGGTTCGAACTTATAACGAGAACGTGGGAATCTACAAACATGAGAGTGAGGGTATAGTCTCTTACTTTCGCAGCAAAGAACCATACGTGAACGAATTAAGCAAAGAAAAAGTTCTTTACTTATTCTCTTATGAAACTGCTACGGGGAAGGGTATATTTTTTGTTGATAGATATGGGCGAGAATACCAACGTATTCTCCCAGAGGAGGTAGAGAGGGCAACAGGTCCAAGAGCATCAGCATATGCCCCTCAGGAAGTGCCAAGAGCCACCTACAGCCCAAGCAAGTAAACGAATCCTTTTTCAGATGAGTATGACACTACCTCACATTCCACCCGACCACAAGCATTCAACAGCCAAGACCAACCGGCAAACCAGCCATCATTGCAGGCATGGATTCGACAGAGTGCAACAATGGAACCAGACCGAAACCGAGATGGTTATCGAGCCGCACGAGGGCTAAGCGATTTGCAAGAACCACCACTCTATTCAAGGTATCAGAAAGAGAGTAAGCCAAAGACTCAAGGGTCAACAGAGCCTGGAGGACCACCGGTAGAGCGAGTTCGAAGAGAAGAACCACCTCCAGCGAGAACCGTTAGAAATTATGTCTTAGGAGCACCACTGGGAGAGGAACCAACCTATTACAGAAGACATGAGGAGGTATATCGATTAGGACGGGGAGATCCAATGATGAGGTTTGTAGATCATCGAAGAATTAGGCCTTCTCAAGTGCAAAAATGGGTAAACAAGAAATACACAGGAAGCAGAGACCCAAGAGATCATGTAGCAGTCTTTGTGCGTGTAATTAGAGTTGAAGAGGTGTTAGATTTTTCTACCCAATTTGTAGGGTTTGGACTAACCCTAGAGGATGATGCTGCCACTTGGTTTGACTCTGTAGAGCGTAGAGACTTTGAGTCTATGGAGGAAGTGTTTGACGAGTTTATCGAGGAATTCTCACAAAGGGGAATAGCTCAAAATACTGTCTCACAGATCCATAAATTCAAATAGAAAGATGGAGAATCTGTACGAAAGGCAGCCCTAAGACTAAAAAGATATGTTAAGTTCTGTCCTACTGAAGAACTGCCAACGCAGTCTAGACTTATGTTGATATTCATCCAAGGACTAAGGAATGCAGATCTCCAGAAAGAATTACATATGAAGAGGAGCACTACGTTGAATGAGTTGACCAAGGAAGCTCTTTACCTAGTGGACAATTGTGCGGTCTACAAAGAGGGAAAGTTCAAGGACCTTGATGACGATTCGTCTTCACAACAAAGTGGAAGCAAGTCTTCTAAGACAACACTGAAAGGAGAAGTAGCTGTAAACCAGGAGCAGCTTGTAGATGAAGTGCTAAAAAAGATCAACTTGTATGCCAAACCTCAGGCTAAACAGCCCAAATGGTGTGCTATTGAACAAAAATGGACAAACCATGGGACTGAGGAATGTTATTATAACAAGGGATATGTGAGAGAGAGACCTTACGCTCCCCAAGCTCCAGTAGCTTCCCCTCAAGTTCCATCGATGCCTAGATATCAAGCAGGCAACCTACCAGGACCTGTAGGTGTAGAAAGACCACAACCGGTGTTGGGGCAACAACCACCCCTACCAGGATTACGACCAATTGGTATAAGATACACACCAACAGTAACTGAATCAGAGGATAAGGCTTTGGTGCCTATGCATGCATATTATGAAGATCCCAATGGATATGTGGAAAACCCTGTCTATTATCCACCGAAAGAACCCCCGACACCAGAACCAAGGAGTATGATAGGAAATACAGGACCACCAACTACTGCACAGGCAGCAGGAGAAGGAAGATATAGCTTAGATGAACGAACACTGATTTTCATAGCCAATGGAGGCATGGGCGGAGAGAGACATGCTTACTAACAAAGAGGAGCTCAAGGAGCACCTCAACAACCCAAGGGACCCTGCTACAAGTGTGGTGGAGACCATTGGCTGAGAGATTGTCCTCATGATGAAATCATTAGAGTCAATGCTTATTGCCCAAAATGTGGAATTACTCATTTGATTCCCGATTGCCCCAAAAACCCGAGCAAAGGAGCAAAAACCACCTTGAACATGCTAGAAACAGTACCTTCCAGTGGAGGATTAGAAAATGAAACAATCATACCCATTCAGGCGGTAACACGAGCCCAAGCTCAAAGAAGGACAAACGAACCTATAGTTGAAGAACCAAAAACCGATGCCCAAATTTCAGAAACGAGAAATCAAAGAAGCACTTGGAAAGCTAGAAAGGCTCGTAGGAAAGCCAGGAATGAACAAGAGCAAACAGCTCTATCCGAGGAGTTAAAACATACAAAGGAGAGATTAGAGCGGTTAGAGGATCTAGCTAGCTTAAGCTCACACACCACGGCAACCATAGCACCCAGGGAAATAGCAGAGCCCAAAAGTGCAAGATCAGGAGGATCTATACTGGTTGACAAGGTAAATGAGCTGTTGGATGCATTGCTAAAAGCTTATGAAGCTATACTTAAAAAGAACCAAACCCAGGAGCAAAGGTGGATGACTTATCCATATGCAGAAATAGAAAAACAGAGGTTGGATATGTGTAAAAAGATGATCGAGACAGCTCAATCATTGATGGAAGACCCTGTGGGTAAACCTGCAAATTGGCATGAGGCGCCAGCTCCAACCCCTGTCCAACCAACTTCAGAGAAACATGTGGAAACAAAGGAAAAACTCACTAATACCTATGAGTCCAGAGGAGAGCCTATCATAGTGCCAAATACCACAGATGGGACAAGTGACGGGTTCGAGCCTAAAATACTGGCAGAAATGGGTAAGGACTGTAATGGTCTAGACGATCTGTGGAAGCAAATCCGTGAGGCCAACAAGGCTAATAGGATGAGTGACCACATGAATAGCATGAGAAAAGAAAAGAATGTGATCGTACCTCCTATTGAAGAATTTGAGGCGGGATCACAAATGAACTTTGAGATACATTCACAAGGGGGATACCAAGGATCAATTAGTTCGGGGCACAGCCAACCATACTCACTGAGAAATTTACCCTCTTACCTAGGAGAGTACGAAGCCAAGTCGGAAGTGAGAGAAATCCCATCTCAAAGACTTTCTTCTAACGAAGTGATGGATTCGCAAGGATTGATTGAGTTGTGTTCCACTCCGGTGGCATGCACAATCACATTAGTAGAACTCCTAAGGTTACGACCAAACATGTGGACCACAGTAGGTAAATGCCTAGAAAAATTTGGAGTGAAAGACCCCACCTTGAAGCTTCAGGAAGGGATGAGAGAGTTGGACAAGCCTCAACTAAACACTAGACCAGTACCATTGAACAAGGTTGGAGAATATTGCAAGGGAGAAGATGGAAACACCACGCTACCAGTAGAATTCCAAGGAGTAGTTTCCAAAGCTATTATTGATAGTCAAGCGGGGGTTGCTATCGCCACCAAGGAAATTTGGAAAAAATGGGGAAAACCAGCTTTACAGGCTACCAGAATGAAACTGCAATTGGTAGATGGGTTCATGGAGAAGCCTCTAGGACTCTTAGAAAAAGTAATTGTCACTTTGTGCGGAATCGAGTATGAGCATACATTTGCAATAGTCGATTTCGACAAAAAGAACAATTATGAGATCATCTTGGGATGACCATTCATGCGACAATTGAAGATGGTCCAAGATTGGGGTATGACCACATATACCTCAGACATGGCGAGACAACAACTAAAATACACCTAAAAGACCATAGCTACAAAGATGTGAACCAAACACCTATGAAAGAGTTTGATTCAGCTACAGTAGCAGGATCAGAACTCCCAGCATGGTTAGGGAAATCAAAAGAGCTATGGATGTGCGGAGATTCACATTGTGGAAGCTTAAGAAGAGAGGAATGCATCTTAGAAAGAGAAATTGAGGACAAACAGTATATTCCGGAACCTTTCCCTGAAGATGCCTTGGAACCTCTCGAATGGGAACACATACTAGCAACATTGGATGTCTGTACCATTACCGACTATCCAACAATAAAATTTTGCAATAAGGATGGCTATGATGTATTACCCTATTACATGGTAATCGTTATACCAGAAAAAAAGACTGTAGAACCACCAGAACAAGAAGAGTTTTACAACTCCTCTGAACATTTGGAAGTAAATGATGATGCAGATAATGAATGTTCAGACACCTCAAGTGAGCGTGGAAACGAAATCGAGAATATCAAGTTTTATGATTTTGTTAATCAACACCCTAGACGCCAGGAACGCTATAGGAGGAAACGAGTAGGAAACAAAGTGAGAGAGAACCTGATGCCCAAGATAAAAGGTAAAACTCACTATTTGATGCTTGTAAAAGCGGAGGATTGTGTAAAAGATCAAATATCAGGAGGACTCTCAAAAGATCGAAAAGAAAGAACGCGAGAGGAAATAAAAAAGGTACGAAAAGCTAAAATTGAAACAAAATCACAAAAATCTCAAAATTCAAAAAAAGACACAACAAAAGACAAAGGGTGGACCAAACTGGAGCATAAACAGAAATACCAAGAACTGAAACGGTCTTTGAGAGAGATATAGACTACTGAAGAAGATAGTGATGGTAAAGGGGAGTCAGAAAAGGGGAACATGAATGTATCATCACACTATCGGAAATTTACTATCCAGGACAGAAAAATCATCATGAAACCACCAGTTAGGGAAAGAACCAACCAAGAATCTTACGATGGGTCTGAAAATGCAAAAAAGATAGACCTCGCAGAACCAGGTGAAAAGCCTCAGCCGATCTATATAGCTAACGATTGAGAGCCTGAAGAGGAAAAACAGCTAACACACCTTCTCAAGAAGTATAAAGATGTATTTTCTTGGTCCTATAAAGACCTCAAAGGAGTTGATCCATCGATATGCCAACATACAATTCCTTTGAAATTGGATGCAAAACCTAGCAAACAACGTCCTTATACATATAATGACACATTTGCTAAACGAATCAAAGAAGAGATTGATAAGCTGATGGAAGCTGAATTCATCTATGAGATTGAACATACAGATTGGGTGTCACCCATTGTGGTAGTTCCCAAAAAGAATGGAAAACTGCGAGTGTGTGTAAACCTCAAAAAGGTGAATGCAGCAACCATAAGGGATAATTATCCCTTACCAATCACAGAACATGTACTTGAGCGAGTGGCCGGGAAACGGGCTTATTCCTTTCTGGATGGGTTTTCAGGATACAACCAACTGGCAATATCAAGGGAGGATCAACACAAAATAGCGTTTGCCACAAAATGGGGGATTTATGCGTATCGAGTTATGCCATTTGGCTAAACTAATGCCCCAGCCACTTTCCAAAGGTTAATGACGCACGCATTTAAGGAATACCCAAGAATATTCTTAGAAATTTACATGGATGATCTTTGTGTACACTCTCTTCTATGAGAGGAACATATTGACCATTTGCAAAAGGTCTTTGAAAAATGCAGGACGTATCGAATCTGTCTTAACCCGGAAAAGTGTGTATTCATGGTTAAGCAAGGCTGAATCTTAGGACACATTGTCTCAATAAATGGCATAACCACAGAACTAGAAAAAGTCAAAGTCATTGTAGAGCTACCTAGGCCTACTAAGGCGAAACAAGTGCAATCCTTCATGGGACACTGCGGATGTTATCGAAGATTCATATACATGTATGCGGTTATCGCACAACCTCTGTATCGTTTTCTAGTCAATTTTGAGTGGATCGAGGAGTGTGAAACTTCATTCCAAAAGCTGAAGGAAAACCTTATATCAGCACCTGTACTAAAAGCACCAGATTGGGAAAAGATATTCCATGTGCACATTGATGCTTCAGCATATACCATTGGAAGTATTCTGGCTCAACCTGGAGATGGAACAATGGATTTTCCGGTTTGCTATGCGAGCCGACAGTTAAACAGTGCAGAAAAGAACTACACAACCACCGAGTGGGAAGGGTTATGAATGATTTATGCTGTAAAGAAATTTCGGCATTATTTGCTCGCAAGTAAATTTGTGTTCTTCACAGATCATCAAGCTCTTTTTTATCTGGTAAATAAACCTTGCAACACAAGGAGGATCGTACGTTGGTTTATTATATTGCAAGAATTTGACTTCACAATGGTGGTCAAAAAGGGTAAAACCCATCTACGAGCGGATCATCTTTCAAGGATACACAACGGGGAAGCTCTTGAACGAGTAGATGATGACATACCGGATGCGTATCTTTTCAATATTGAAATGGTATCCAAATGGTCTCAGGAAATTGTTAGCATTCTTTCCTTTGGAAGTAGGTTTGATAATACGGAATGCAGATCCAAACAGCAAACAATTCGACAAACAAAAAACTTCCAGTTGATAGCAGGACGGCTGTATCATCTTGGATCGGACCTAATCCTACGATTATGTATAAATCGGAAGAATTCGAGTGCTACCTTGAAGAGGCACATGTCCAGGGTTATGCATTTCATTGTTCAATAGTGAAAACACACTAGAGACTGACACAGTTAGGGGTTTATTGGCCAACTATGTATGCGGACACACATTCTTATGTTACCAATTGTACTATATGTAGTGCCAAAATACCAGTGGATCACGCAACTTTGTTTCAGGTAAACATAGCACCTGCATGGAGTCAATATATCATTGACTTCTTAACCACCTGGACGTTCCCTGAGAACATCACAAGAGCACGAAAAAAAGCTACAGAGCTGGAGGCTCATGACTTTCAGTTAATTGGGAACCAACTCTATAAGAGAGGAAAGGAAAATCAACTTAGAATCTGTGCAAGTGAAAGCGAATACCTGCTGATTCTAGAACATGCACATAGAGGAATAAGTGGAGGCCATTTTTCGGGCGATAAGACGGCAAAAATTGTCTTAACCGCAGGAATTTGGTGGCCTACATTACACATGGATGCTGAAGAGTTTGTAAAGTGTTGTGACGCATGTCAACGCACCAAGGTACCAATAAAAAGAGATGAGATGCCATTACGGCCAATGATGGGAGCAAGAACATTTGCAAAATGGGGGATTGATTTTGTGGGACCTATATCACCCCCTGTATATCGCACCCATACCCAATATATCATAGTGGCTATGGACTATCTCACAAAATGGGTCGAAGCCAAAGCAACACAAAAAGATGATGCACGCACCACTGCACAATTTTTGTATGAGAATGTTTTTGTACGTTACGGGTTACCAATAGAAATTGTCAGTGATCGTGGGACACATTTTCTTAATGAAGTCATTGAATATCTGCTAGAGGAATTCATGGTCATACATAGGAAATCTGCACCATACCATCCAATGGGCAAGTTGAGGCCACAAATAAAACACTATGCACGGTCCTCACTAAAATAGTGTCAGAATCAAGAACAGATTGGGATCAGCAGCTACACTCAACACTATGGGCATATAGGGTAGCTTACAAAACATCAATCGGAACAACACCATACAACATGGTGTTTGGCCTAAATGCTATACTACCCATAGAGTTTTTAATTCCAACTCTACGAGTAGCAAAAATCTTAGAATGGATAGGGCATGAGCTCTCTTCACGAATTGATGATCTTGAAAAGCTAGATGAACTCCGCTTACGAGCTGTGGCTTCAATCTATGCTAAAAAGAGAAGATAAAAGGAATTTTTTGACAAACATGTGCATACCAAAGGGTTCAAAACAGGTGATTACGTACTTGTTTATACCTTGAAGCAACATGCCAAGAAACTTAAAAAGTGAGGGATGGGACCATTTGTGATTAGTGATCTATCACAAAGTGGAGCTGTCAAGCTGGATACATTAGTAGGTGAAGAAATGCCAAACTGGATTAGTGGATGTCGACTGAAGAGATATCATCTACCACTCACACACGAGATGCTCCAACAAATTCATCAAGTAAAACAAAGAATGAAGGAAAAACAGAGAGTACGAGAGGAAGCTCAAACCGAAGCACAAGAACGCATTGCAAAAAGAAGACTTCTGCGACAACAACAACAAAGTGGACCACCATTGCGAATCAATGCCATTCGACTGATGAAGTTGGATGAAGAGACAGTGGAGCCAATAATTGCGGTCAAAGTGGGCAATAATCAAGTTGAATCGACGACATTGCTTGATTCGGGAGCTCAAGCAAATTTGATCTCTTATGGTGTATACCAACAGCTCGAAGTCACAGGTCAACTTAATCCTACTCCTCAAGTGCTGGAAAGTAGCACATCACACCCGTTGAAAACATTGGGATGGACTATATTGCATGTACAGATACATCAATATCTTTACCCACACAAATTCTATGTAGTGGCGGATGAAAGCACACAACACCAATTAATGTTGGGACAACATTGGCAAAAAGAGTACAATGTGCAGATAGATTGGAAAGCAAAGGCAGTCAAAATTCAGCATGAACATGAACAATAGGTGATAGCCTTTGCTCAGCAATACCAGAATGATCAGTTGCAAGCCATGCAATCACTGGAACAGAAGCCAAAAGAAAAAATGCCATCAAAGAACGACCTGATACCTGAGACCAACAATCAGGTAAAAGCCAACCATGCTAATTACAGACATATGAAGTCATCGGCCGCAATCCAAAGATCTAGGTTACCAAAACAAAAGAAACAAGTATGGATGCGGAAGGATAGAAATGACATGGCAGACAAACAACAATGCAACAAAAGGATTCCACCGAAGCAGATGGTTCAACCACAAACCAAGGGCATAAAACAGATATGGATCCCAAAGAAAATTCTTAGCCATAACCCAAACGTCACTCACATTTGGATACCAAAGCAAAAGAAAACGGAACTCCCTTCAGTACAGGCAACAATGGAAGGCAGACAACTGCATTCAAAGAGGAAAACCGACTTATGTGGATGCCCATAAACAACAAACCAGTGGAAAACAATAAAGTGCCAAACCATCTAAAAAAACCGGAGGCAACAAAATACCAATGGAAAGCAAAGGCAATACGGCCCAACCAATTCTCTCCTTAGAAACAGCTACGGCTCTCTCAACAGTTTCGGCAAAGCAATTGCCTTTTGAAAAAAAGATAATTAAACAGCGAGCACTAAAGTTACAGTTGTTACTTGCAAAGAAAATAGAAAACCTCGACAGCGAATGCCAATAAGCATCTTGTTTATTCCCTTCTCTTGCACAACATTAATTTTTTCATGCATTGACCGAGTATGCATAAAGTAGGGCCACATTAATCGGCCAGGCATTAGCACAAGTTTTTCACCTATGCACGGCACATACACCGAGGCGACACCTTGTCGTCTGGGAGGACTCCGACTAGGAGGGGGGGAGGCATTCTCAAATGCGGAACCAATAACAGAAATAGCAAAAAAGGGCATGATTTTCGATGATTTTAAGGGTTGTTGTTTGATTGCAAAATTTTCTGGAGTAACCCACGTATAGATGCCCTTATATAGCATGTATCCACAAGTATATGGGGCCAAATGCCAAATCAAGCCCCTAGGTGTGTGTATATAAGTAGAAATAGCCATTTTTCGGGCAAAATATTGGTAAAACGGAGAAATCCGGCCATAAAAATTGCATGTGAGTGTATATAGTGTGTTGCGGTGATGTTTATGATTTATTATGATTTTTGGGGATTTTTTGGGTTTGATTTGCTATTTTTCTTTTAATTTTGCTCAACCACGGGTGCCCGGGTTGCTTCTAGAGCGACAAATTACCAAATGGAGCTCCGGTGAAGCCAAAGCCGACAAAAATCATACGGCAAGGATCCCCAAGGGAGCGGGAAGATATGGAGACCAACATCAAGAAATTTCATCGCCAAAAAGCACTCCAAAAGTCAGAAAATGGCTCAGAGGCTCTGAAGTTCACACAGGGAGTTATTCTCTATCCATTTGACTTTTTTGTTGAAATTAGGCTCAAAAGGGACTTAGGGGGCCCAAGGGTAAGCACTGGGAGCACCATCCATGAAAAAATCACCAGGAGACATCCTACATGTAGGATGTCTCAGGGGCACTTCTGGGCACAAACTCCAACATTTTTCATGATGCACATTTTCTGAATGACATTTACAAGCTATCCACCAAGTTTCATCACATTTGGACCAAATTTGACCTCATATGCATGAAAAAACGCAAAGTTAGGGCATAGAGGCAATGATGGGCCATAGACCTACCAAATCTTGTCCAAATCCAATGAAACTTGCACAACACATTAGCAACAGATCAACCACCAATCTGTGTGGTCAGAAGGAAAAAATGATGAAATAGACATCCTACGTGTAGGATGTCTATTTCACTTTTGCACTGTGAGCACATGCACAGCTTCACAAGTTCCTTTTAAGCTTCATTTTCAATTTTTAAGTCATTTGGATAAGTAAAACTCAGTTTCGCAACTAATATGGAAAAAACGCTAACTTCGGACTACTGAGTGCAACAGGATCTATGGCAGCCTCGAAGTCACCGGCAAAGAAGAAGAGAATGACCATCAAGGATTACCTGGAAGAAGTGGAACCCTTCGTCATTCCAGAAGGAACACTAAAGCCCACCAGCACATGGATACAAGAGGATCTGTTAGAGTCCAATGACCTAAAGATCTACCAAGGAGTGTTCAAAGACACCGAAGGCAATGTTATCGAGCTACCAATGTTGTCAAGAGAACTCAATGAGTTCGTACGAAGCAAGATGGCCAGATACTTGAAGAAGATTGATCTCCACAACTACTTTGAAGCAATACCGGCAGGAGTGGACATCAAGAGAGTCTGGGAGTTTGTGACAAGCATCAAAAAGGATGGAGTGGCCAAAGTAACAGATTTACAAGGCTGACCAGAAACAGAGATAATAATCACTGAGCTGGTTGTAGCAGATGCACTAGACCTCTCCAACGAAGGGGATAGTGTAACAAAAAGAAGGGATGAGGTCAAGGTGTACAAAGAGAAGAAAGGGAATTACACCTTTGAAGATATTTCCAACCCAAGAGTGGCAATCATGAGCCAGCTATACAACTAGTACTTCCACATGTGCACGAAGAGGCCACAAAAGTACAGGATGCCACCAAGTGCAATTGCCACGACGTTCACGTGGGCAATGACAAAAGGCACCCCAAAGATAATCAACTATGCGGCATATATACATGACAACCTAGTAAAGATGGGTAACAAAAAGCCAACCTATATAGTGCCAGGAGAACTCATTACCAAGGTGGTTTATGGGGCACTACACACAAAAGGAAGGTGGCTTGACCCCCCGTCTCATAATGATTGGCTGAGGTTAAAAGAAGACAAGGAAGACGAGCCGCAAAGAGCACCAAAAGTGGCTACAAGACTGAAAAGACAGCTAGAGCCAGTCCAAGAGGAGCAACCCGAGTAGAAGAAAGGGAAGAAGGAGTTTGCTCAAGTGCCGGCCAAAGAAACACGATCACAGAAAGCGGCAAGACTAGAGAGGCTGATGGAGAGCTTCCGAGCAGAGAGAGCCCTCAAGGGTGATTTAAGTGAACTCTGGAAGCAATCTCTAGAGTCTGTGTCAGGATCATCCAGAAGAGTGCAAAGGGACCGATTTGAAGATTACATCAAGAATTTTGAGATTCTTGATGCTGCATCAGAGAACATTCCACGTGTCCCTTTCACAGAGGAGGAAGTACAACAAATAAGGCAGAAACTGTTAGATGAACAAGATGGCCTAGAAAGAGAAAGAAAAAAAAAAGCAGATAGGGACTTAAAGGGCAAACTTGCATCTTTACCAGCCAGCCCTAAACCCCAGCCCACAGTCATCACCATAGCCATCACCACCTCCTAGCAGCCCTCCACCAAAAGATAAGGAGGCTGAGGATAAACAAGAAGAAAAGCAAGCGGAAGAGCAAGAGCAGAGAGGAGAGCTAGAGCCAAAAGAAGAGACCAAGACTCAAAGTGAGCAAAAAGAATTAGACGATTCTTTGTAACATTTAATGGCCTTATAACTTGTGTGTAGCAGAAATGAGCATGAACATAGTGGACATTTCATTAGAATAGATTCCTAATGAGAATTACAAGAGTGCTTGGGTGGAGAGAGCAACAAATAGCATAACACCTGGTTAGATAGCATCGACAATACTTTCAAAAGAGAGAGAAATTAAGCTAATGACAACAGTTGAGGACCGAATTTGCATGGAGCCGGTCCCCCCTCCAAAAGGCTTTGTATTATGGTTTCTCCCATCAAGAGAGACATTGTACAATACAATTCTTTGTGTTCCTTCAAGACTAGCTAGTGCAATGAACATGAAAGCTTCATGCACTATGAAAAACACTTAGCAAACACAACTTGAATTATCCCCGTTCTCAGACCCAAGACCTCACGCACCTTCGAAGATGGTAAGAGCTAGCAGGGTATGAGAGTAGATTGAGAGGAAGGAGTATCTTACAAGAAAGATGTACATCTCCTCACATAATCACTCATATTGGCATAGCTTAGCTTAGTAATTAGCTTGGTAGAGGAGATGAGCATGCATTGAATCTTGGCTCTTGGTTGGATTTGCATCCACGTGCAAAGAGTGTGTTGATGTAGGCTTCTATCTCACAAGCTTGGAGTAGGTGATGAGTTCTCCATTAAAGCTTGGGAAGAGATAGTCTTCTCTTTCTTCGCACATGAGATTGTGTGAGTGTGTGTGTGATAATGGCTTGCAAAAATCAGCCCCCTCTCTCTCTTGGGCGAGCCCTCTTGCTATTTGATCTTGCTGAGCCCTCATTGGCTCTCCCCAAGTCAAGCCAATGACTATTAAGCAGCATAAGTGATAGTCTTTTGACATGTGTCCCCCTTTCCCCTTTTGTGAGAGCTTTAGGTAATTAAATAATTAAACTAAACTCTCATTCGTTTTTCTTTGTTAGGTCATGTAATGGTCCCGCAATTTGTGAGAACTTTTCTATGAAGCGTCTATAGTATGCACACATACCTATAAAGCTTTAGTTCATGAAGATTCCTTGGTTTAGGCCATCCTTTTATTACCTCTAACTTAGATGGATCCATTTGGATACCATCTTGAGAGATGATATGACCTAAATACTGAATCTCTTGCAAGAAAAATTCACTCTTCTTTCGATTAACATAAAGTTTATTCTCTCTTAAAACTTGAAATATTACCTGGAGGTGTTGCTTGTGTTCCTCCAATGAATTAGAGTAGATGATAATATCATCAAAGAACACTCTAGTGAAGGTTCTATGAGGCCTGAACAGCTTCTCCATCAAGCGGTTGAATGTGGCTGGTGCATTGGTCAAGCCAAAAGGCATGACAATGTATTCGTAAAGACCAAATGTGGTGCGAAATGCGGTCTTTACAATGTCTTGATCAACTATCCTTATTTGATGATAGCCACTTTTTAGGTCGATCCTTGTAGCTTATCAAATAGGTCTTCTACCCGTGGAACGGGAAACCTATTCTTGATAGTGATCCTATTTAGTGCTCTATAGTCGACACACATACGATATGTGCCGTCTTTCTTTTGCACTAATAGCATAGGTGAGCAAAATGGAGATGAGCTTGGCCTAACCATACCCTTCTCAACTAACTCATGCACTTGCCGCATAATCTCCTCTTGTTGAGCTTGAGAAACTGTATAAGGAGGTTTGTTAGGCGGTGAACTTCCTGGAAGAAGTTCGATTGCATGGTCATCATTACCTCATTTAGGAGGTAGCTCACAAGGGATGTCGTCAATAAAAACATCTTGAAACCCCTTGAGAAAATTGGATACCTCTAATTCCTTTTGGTTGCTTTTATTTTCTTTTGCTAAAGCATTAGGTTCATTTTGAGAGTCTTTAACAAAAATCATGTACACGGAAATAGAGCTCTTTATTGACTTGTTGAAAGCTGGTGTATGTACAATGGAGATAGTGTTACCCATTTCCTTAGCATCTATATACATGTCTTTTTCCCTGAACTTAAAGGAGATTCTTCTTTTAGGAAATTAATATCGGCAGCCAGGCGGTCAAACCATGGTGCCCCCAGGATTACATCCTCATGCTTGAGAGGAGAGATAAGGAAGTCCTCTTTGTCCACATAGACTTGGACATAAAGCCTCAATTTCCCAATTAAGGCAGTGACTGAAGCTTCTTGCCCCTTGCGGGTAGGACATCTCCCATCTCCTAGGATTGTATGCCTAGCTTGGTGGCTAACTCCATAGATATAAAATTGTGAGTAGAACCAGGGTCAAAGAGAATAAAAGCATCATGTTCTCTTACCTTTCCCCAAGCATGGCATAGAGGAGATCCTTTGTGGTGAGTTTGGTGAGTCTCCTCCTCTTGGATTTCAACCAAGGAAGCTCTAGGAGGATCTTGGCGGTTGTTCTTTTGGGGACAAGTGCAGTACGCATGCCCTTGTTCGCCACACTTGAAACACCTGATATCCTTACGATAACGCTCAAGCTCTTTAGGAGAGATTTTATTCTTACCTTTGTAAACTCCCTTCTCTTTAGCTTTGTTGGAGTTGCCCTTAGGAGACTTTTGGACATTGTCCTTCCCCTTAGGCTCATTGGAACCCTTGTTTTCCGGGGGCTTATTATTTCTTTTAGCCCTCGTTTGGAAATTGATTCGTGAGGCCACCAGTACGGTGTATTACCGCCGATATGGTACGTGGCCTTTGGGAGTTGACATACTCCGCCATTTCTTCGGTTAAGCCCGCACAAAATTGTTGCTTTTGCTCTCCAAAATCCAACTTTTTGAAGACAGTGGCTTTGAGTTGTAGGTCCCAAAACTTGTCTACATATTTGTGGATGGATTCATTGGGAGAGAGCTTTAAGCTTCACAATTCGGTGAGTACTTTGTCTTTTGCATCGGCGGCCAAAAACTGCTTCATAATGGAAGCTCTTAAAGCTTTCCATGTTCGTGGAGCTTCACCGTTGGCTTGTAGGCTAGACCACCATTGTCTGGCGGACTTTTGAAAGTGCATAGCTACATGGCATAGCTTAGAGGACTCCGTGAAGCCCTCATCTCGAAACGCCGCATTGAATTGCTGGATAAAGGCCAAGACTTTGTCCGTAGCACCAAAGGTGCCATCATAAGTAAGGAAAGAGATGCTCTTCCCTCCCTCTTTGAATTTCTTCAGCTTGGACGACCTCTTCCATGCGGCATAGGATTTCCTATGGCCTCTTATTTTTTATGGTTCAAAGGTTGCACCATCACTTTCTTTAGAAGGTGAAGAATTTGAAGAAGGTGGAGAAGAGGGTGACCTCTTTCTTGCCTTTTTCTTGTCTTGATCTTTGTCGTCTTCACCATCACTTTCATAAGAGGAAGAGGATGAAGAAGATGGAAGAGGGTGTCCTCTTTCTCGCCTTTCTCTTCTCTTGCTTTTTATCATCCCTCTTTGAATTGTGGTGAGGAGAAGAATACGATGGTCTTCTCCGCTTTGGTGGTGATGGAGAGCGTTTAGCCCGCCGTCTTCGTGGAGCCATCTCCGCCAAGGTGGTGGGAGACTCGCTTCTTTCTCGTTCCTTCGGTGGAGGCTCTTGTTCTCCTTTGGGAAGGAGATGCATCATCAAGAAGTAAATTCTTGAGCCCTTCATATGGATTCTCTTCTTCTTCCCGAATCGGAGAGAGACCTCTTGAGCCCTTCATATGGATTCTCTTCTTCACAAGGAGGCTTCCTAGGTGTTCTCTCGTCATGGTGATGAGCTTGGAGAATCCCATGAGCACGGAGCTGCCGTTGCACTTCACTTTGGAGAGATGGATTGCCCATGGCTTGTTGAAGCCTAGAAACAAGATAGTTAACAAGCATTGAAGCATCATTAGTAGCTTGCTCATGAGAAAAATCAAAGTTATCAACATTAATTTCACTCTCTTTACTATTGTCAGCCATTCTAACAACTTTTAGGTGTAAATTGTTTAGGTGTACTTTGGCACTTCAAGCCCTAGTTGCTACTCCTCTTTACCCCTTTAGAAAAAGCACTCAAGCTATTGTACCCGCGGCTCGAATACCATTAATTCCAAGGAATAGAAGAGAGGGTCTTTCAACACCAAAATAGCACCGGCTCTTGTCAAGCTTCTAATAGCTCAATAGTGGTTAAGCCATAGGCAAGCCCCGTAGGACTCCACTATTAAGACCATAGCTCTCGACGGTAATGCCCCTTTAACTGCACAAAGGCAGGCGCACTGCAAGGCTGAAAAATCCCTATTATACTTACTCACAGGCAATTAATAATACCATCCATTTGTAGTTAGCTTGAAGACCTCCCTTCTTGAGCAAGAAAAGAGAAACCTTGTGCTCTGATACCAATGTAACATTTAATGGCCTAATAACTTGTGTGTAGCGGAAATGAGCATTAACATAGTGGGCATTTCATTAGAATAGATTCCTAATGAGAATTACAAGAGTGCTTGGGTGGAGACAGCAACAAAAATCATAACACCTAGTTAGATAGCATCGACAATACTTTCAAAAGAGAGAAATTAAGCTAATGACAACAGTTGAGGACCGGATTTGCATGGAGCCGGTCCCCCCTCCAAAAGGCTTTGTATTATGGTTTCTCCCATCAAGAGAGACATTGTACAATACAATTCTTTGTGTTACTTCAATACTAGCTAGTGCAATGAAGATGAAAGCTTCATGCACTAAGAAAAACACTTAGCAAACAAAACTTGAATTATCCCCGTTCTCAGACCCAAGACCTCACACACCTTCGAAGATGGTGAGAGCTAGCAGGGTATGAGAGTAGATTGAGAGGAAGAAGGAGTATCTTACGAGAATGATGTACATCTCCTCACATAATCACTCATATTAGCATAGATTAGCTTAGTAATTAGCTTGGTAGAGGAGATGAGCATGCATTGAAGCTTGGATCTTGGTTGGATTTGCATCCACATGCCAAGAGTGTGTTGATGTAGGCTTCTATCTCACAAGCTTGGAGTAGGTGATGAGTTCTCCATTAAAGCTTGGGAAGAGATAGTCTTCTCTTTCTTCGCACATGAGATTGTGTGAGTGTGTGTGTGATAATGCCTTGCAAAAATCAGCCCCCTCTCTCTCTTGGGCGAGCCCTCTTGCTATTTGCTCTTGTTGAGCCCTCATTGGCTCTCCCCAAGTCAAGCCAATGACTATTAAGCAGCATAAGTGATAGTCTTTTGACATGTGTCCCCCTTTCCCCTTTTGTGAGAGCTTTAGGTAATTAAATAATTAAACTAAACTCTCATTGAACCCCTTTTCCTCTTGGCCAATAGGAATCAGACAAGCCATTGGGCTCCTGAATACTCATTGGACCCCTTGTGAGACTGCCCAATAGTCTTCTAGGAGACTTCATTCTCATTGGTTTCTTTTATTAAATGTTTTTAAATTATTTAAACTAAATTTACTCTAGCTTAATTCTCATTGGTCCACTTCAAGGGTCATCCAATAGACACTGGGCACACCTTGTAGGCATCTGGCCTAGGGAGCTGACATGTGTCCCTCATTCCCTTTGTGTAAAGGGAGCCTGTGTGTGTGTGTGTGTGTGTGTGTGTGTGTGTGTGTGTGGCTTTCTCTCTCATCCCCTAGAAGAAGGGCTCGCCCCCTCCCATGTAGGGATATGTGTTGACTTTGGAGAGCACACAAAGCATCCAATTCCCCCTAAACTTTAACCCTTTGGACACAGCCTTTGAATTTTGGAACCTTAGCATTTTGGAAGTCTTAATGGGCTGAACCTTAGGTCTTTTTAGCCCATTGTTGCACATGGATATTTTGCAGATGGCCCCCCCTTTGGATCCCTATTTTCCCTCCTTTGGATCCCTACTGTGGCCAGTCTGCTAGCTTAACCAATATTCTAGCCTTTTCTCCCCTGGCACTTCCCCACATTAAATGATTAGTTTAATATGAGAAAATCATTTAGGAGAATTAGATATTGATTATTATGACATTACCTCTCTCTTGAAATCATAGTCGTCCTCGACTATGGTGTAGAGAAGATAAAGCATATTCATGAGTCCTTTTCTTAGCGGGTAGAGGATCCCTATGTTACCCTACGACATCATTCCACAATGGATGACTAGTCCATTTGGCGCTTGAGAGTGTGAGGCTGCCGCAAGCATGTCTGCACATTAGTCCTATCAGTCTTCCATAAAAGAGTGACAAGCTCTACTTGGTGTTTGGGAGACGTCGTCTCCGCAAACTGTATCTAAGCATGCATACTACTTCATTTTTGTGCACAATAAAGAAAAATAAATTCTTATAAGACAAAAACTTTGTTCATTTTTAACATTTTGTACATTTTCTTACTCATTGGGAAGCATTGTAAGCATTGACAAGGTTTAGGTTATCCTTTAATTGTATGCCTTGCATCCATCTAGCATCTTCAAAAGGATAATTCTTAAACTTAATAAGATATCGTCGGATAGTCTTACCGCCTCTTAGTACCTTGTCTTCATGTCCGAGAATGGACTCGGGCTGGAGCACCTCCTCTTGGTCCTCGATCTCCGGCGGGTCTTCAATAGTTGGTTCTTGAGGTGGCTCTCCTTTGTAAGGCTTTAATAGGCTCACATGGAAAGCATTGTGTATGAGCCAATGATTGGGCAACTTGACTTGATAGGCCATCTCATTGATTGGCCTAAGAATCTGAAAGGGACCATAGTACCTTTTTGCTAGTTTAGCATAGTACTTTTGGTGGCCCGTAGGATTCTTGCCCGTCGTGTGCCTTAATCGAGCCTTGGGATTAGTGAGATAGAGATAGAATCCTTAATCTTTTGGAAAGATTCTTGTAGGTCTTGGCTATACTCATCTGCAGCGAAGATCTTCCCATGTACCTTAAGTAGCAAGGGACTTTTTGATCTTCCCTCAATTACCTCGAAAGGTGCTTTTCCTGTGGAAGTATGTACAGTGTTATTGTAAGCATACTTCACTAAGGGTAAGTACTTCTCCCATTGGGATCTTTGATCTACTTCCGTTACATAGGCTTTTAGTAGATCGAGAATGGTTAGGTTAGCTATTTCACTTTGGCCATCCGTTTGTGGATGATAGGCCGAAGAGAAGTTTAGCCTTGTCTCTAAATTCTCAAAGAGACCCTTCCAAAAATTACTGGTCATTCTAGGATCTCTATCCGACACTATGGACATTGGCAACCCATGGTACTTGAAAATTTGTGAAATGAAGAGGGTTGCCATTTGATGGGCTTTGATAGTCTTTTTGATAGGTATAAAATGAGCTTGTTTACTAAACCTGTCTACTATCGTCTATATTCCCGTATTCCCATGGATAGACTTAGGCAATCCAAAGATAAAATCCATGGATATGCTCTCCCATGGTGAATTAGGGATTGGCAAGGGTTGAAGCAATCCCATGGTGAATTAGGGATTGGCAAGGGTTGAAGCCAATAGAAATATGTTTCAATTCCCTTTAAGGTAGACTGAATCCCTCTATGCCCCGCATAAGGTGGAGCATGAGAGGGATTCAGTCACACCCCACGGCATCTAACTATTCGGAGGATGATTATTTTTGTAATTATTCATTCATTGAGGAAAACTTGATTTTTCACCTTGTAAATATTGGGACTTACAGAAGTTTCCAGATTGTATCCCAGTTTTGATAGTTAGATTGAGTAGATGGTTGATTTTGGAACTTTAGGGCTTGAGAAATTGTAAGGTATATATACCACTTTTTGACCTTAATGAAAAAAAAACCTTTTGTCATTTTAAAAACAAGTTTTAAAGTCTGTGAGTGAGCGTACTGTGTACGAGAGAGAGAGTGTGAGCTTCATCTTGACGCTACGTGTGCGCCGGTGGTCGGAATCGAGTGCGGAGAAGTGCAGTGTGTTGCTCCCAACGAGAGCTACGCGCCGATACCTACATTGCGAGTGTACGAGCCGGTTTTGCGAGCTCCTTCTACGAGCTTCATCGGGTGTTTGGGTAAGCATACGTTGTCCGATTTTGCATTGCAACATATCCACGCGTTCACATTGATTAGAACTACACATTAGCCACTTTAGATTTGTGGAAACAAAGACCTGCATATTTTGGCCAGACATCCTACATGTTTCTGCACCGAGTGTTTTGGATTGGAATTTTGGTTCATATACCTTAGGGAGAGCGACCTATTGGTATTAGTAGGGTCTCCTTCAAGTTCTATGGTGTTTCGAGATTGTTTGATGGGTGTTTGGCTCTAGAAAGCGTTGTAGGAAGTTTCCTCTTATACACTCTTGAAGGCTGTGACTTAGACAATTGGTAGAGACCTCTGTAGGAATTAGTTAGGAGTCGGTCGAGTGTAGGTTGACACCTTATGCTTGCTTCCACACGCCTGCGGGTTGAGCTTCGTCCTTAGCTGACATTACATGTTAGGTGATTTCTCGCTGTGCTGACGTCCGTCGCGGCGTATCCGCAAAGTCTCAAGTACTTCATGACGCAAACAAAGTATTCTCACAAACAAATGAGGTGGGAAAATTTTCTTTCGCAAATTAATTTGCACATTGCTCACATAGCTGGTAAGCACAATCAAGTGGCTGATGCACTTTCACGAGGACCAAAAGTTAATGCTGTGTCTATAGCAACTCACAATGATCTATCTTCTATGATAAATGAGTATGCTACTGACCTTGACTTTAAAGACATAATGTCAACCCTTCATTTGGGGAAGAAAGAGGAACCATTCACCTTGCAGGATGGTTATCTTCTCCATGCAATATGCTATGTCTTACCCACTCCCCTCGTGAGAAATTCATGTATATGAATCCCATGCTCCTCCCTATACGGGGCATAGAGGCATTCAACTTACTCTTTGGGGAGTAGAGACATACTTTTATTGGCCTACAATGAAAGTGGACATACCAGAGTATGTTTCAAAATGTGTGGTATGCCAAAAGACCAAATATGATAGAGGAAAGCAACCTGGATTACTCTAGCCATTGCCAATCCCTAATTCACAATGGGAGATTATATCCATGGATTTTATCTTTGGATTACCCAAGTCTATCCATGTGAATATGGGAATATGGACAATAGTTGACAGGTTTAGCAAGCAAGCACACTTTATCCCGGTCAAGAAGACTATTAAGGCACACCAAATGGCAACTTTCTTCATATCCCAGATTTTCAAACACCATTGATTGCCAACATCCATCATGTCAGATAGAGATCCTAGAATGACCAGTAATTTTTGGAAATGTCGCTTCGAAAATCTAGGTACAAGATTGAATTTCTCTTTGGCCTATCACCCACAAGTAGATGTCCAAAGTGAGATAGATAATCGTACAATTCTTGATCTACTAAACACCTGTGTTACAGAAGTGGATCAACACTCACAATGGGAAAAGGACTTACCTCTTGTAGAGTATGCGTATAATAATACTATCCATACTTCTATGGGAAAATCACCTTTTGAAATCATAGAGGGAATACCTAAAAGTCCCTTGCTACTTAAAGTACATGGGAAGATCTTCGCTGCCGATGAGTATAGCCGTGACCTGCAAGCATCTTTTCAAAAGATTAAGGAGGCTATATCCATCTCTCAACTAAGGCAAAACGCTACTGCTGACAAGCACAGAAGAGCCTTAACTTTCAAAGAAAATGATTGGGTCTTACTTAAGTTTTATAAGGCTCGATTGAGGCAAACAATAGGCAAAAATCCTACAGGCCATCAAAAGTATTATGCTAAACTAGCAAAAAGATACCGGTCCTTTTTAAATTTTGAAGCGAATCAATGAGGTGGCTTATCAACTCAAGTTGCCTAACCATTGGCTCATACACAATGCTTTTCATGTGAGCCTACTTAAGCCCTACAAAGGAGAGCCTCCAAATGAACCAATTAATGAAGACCCTCCCGAAATCGAAGACCAAGAAGAGGTGCTACAACCCAAAGCTATCCTTCAGCATAAAGACAAGGTACTACAACATGGTAAAATTATATGAAAATATTATTAAGTTCAAAAATTATCCTTTTGAAGATGCTAGATGGATGCAAGGAATCCAGCTTAAGGATAGTATGAACCTTGTCAACCCTTACAATGCTACATTAGAGTAAGCAAATGTACATGTTTCTTCTAAGACGATCAATGTTTTTGCCTTATAAGACTGATTTTCTCTTTATTGTGCACAAAGTTAAGTAGTATGCATACTAAGAATCATGTTTGTGATGACGATGTCTCTCAAACACCATGTAGAATTTGTCACTCTACTTGGGAGGTTGAAATGGACTAAAGAGCAGACATGCTTGCGGTAGCTATGTCTCCCAAGCACCAAATGTATTAGTCATCCATCTTGGAAGTATGTCGTAGGGTAAAGGGATCCTCTACCCGCTAAGACAAATTGACTAATGACTATGGCTTTATCTCTTTTACCTCATAGTCGAGGGCGACTATGATTTCAAAAGAGAGGTAATGTCATAAAATCTAATATCTAACCAACCCAAATGATTTTCTCATATTAAACTGATCATTTAATGTGGGATAATAAACGGGAACAAGGGTTAGAATATAGGCATGTGCTTACGGATCTATCTCAACACATGGCCAATGGTAGAGGGGTCCAAATGAGAGATGGTATGTGAAAAGAGAAATGCTACCTAATGAAGATTAAAGACCATAGGGTTAGATTCATTAAAGACCTCCAAAAGTTTATGTTCAAAAGTCCTTTGACCTTAGGCAAGCTAGGGTTGACCTTGAGATCGGAATCCTACCCAAGTATGAGGTGCTTGTTGGCTTGCTAAGTGTTAGTGGGAATCTTACTCAAAAGCTTGAGGTGTTTCTCACATGCTTAAATGACTAAAGTTCCTAAAGTATTCAATTCAAAGACAACTCTCAAGAGGCATGAACATTTCCATGCCTGACTAGAGTAACTCCTTGAAGTATTTCATTCAACCAAATGACTTAATAAGCATAAAGGACACATGTTCAAATGATCCTCCACATGGGGTGGCCCTCATGATGTGTTTGAATGCTATTGGATAGGTTTTAAAGGGGTCCAATGAGAATTTAGATACATAAAAATAAATAATTAAGTTCTTTCTCTCAAAGAGAAAAAAAAAGACACATGTTCAAAAGAAATAATAAAATAATACAAGAGAGAGAGAGAGGTGGACCAAGCATGAGAGAGGGGGTATACTCTCCCCCACACACACACACATTCTCTCATACTGTGGAGTGCAAAGTGCAAGAGATCCATGTTCTTCTCCAAGATTTTTGAGAAGTGGAGAGCCTACACCAACAATCTTGGCTATGAAATGCAAATCCAACCAAGAACCATGCTTCAATGCTTGAGCTTGCCACCTTCTTCATCTTCATTACTATGCTATTATGCTATGCTAATCAAGAAGAGTGATGATAAGTGAGGAACTATTTATTTCTTCTATGGATGATTCTTCTTCCTCTTCACTACCCTCATTCGCCGTTAGCTCTTTCCACCTTCGAAGGTGTTCGAGGCCTTAGGACTACGGCTTGGGATAGTTAATTCTTTTTACAATGTTTATGTTAAGCTCGTGATGCATGAAGATTTCCATCTTCATAGCATCACCAAGGTCACAAGGAACACAAAGATTGTATTGTAACAAGTCTCTCTTAATGGGAGAATCTATAATACAAACGCCTTTTGGAGGGAGGTACGGCTCCAAGTAAATCCGGTCCTCAACTATTGTCATGTTCTCTAATACTCTCTCTCTTGCAAAAGTATTGTTCATGCCAAGTTAATTATGTACTATGTTTATGTTGCTACTGCTACAGCCAAAGGCGTGGAGTTCCCTGCAAAATACCCAAAATAGCATACTACAAACCATAAAGCAGACTAATTGACATACCTGGCAACCACATAGACGCATAATCGCGAGATACACGAACATAAGGAGACAGAGTGCGAGAGAGAGCAATAAGGCGCGTGCAGACGCACCTCCTAGAAGGGAGTGCTATGCTGGCACGCGAGAGAGAAGAGAGGAGAGGTGAGAAGAAGAATGCAGACACTGGGTGCAATCTCCCCCGTGCAAGAGTGACCATTTCCCTCTTGCACGTATTTGTTTTATAGATTTCTTGAATGGTCAAATTGGTTACAAACTGGCCGGCCGTTCATAAATGGCCAAAGCTCATAAAAGAGCACTTGAATAATAAAATGTACAATGTATATATTTTCATTCGCATAGGCCTAGTTGGATCCAGTCTTTTCCACCTGTTCACAACTGCAATAAATAATAAAATATCAATTCCATGACATACCTCTCCGTTGGAAAGCAACTGTCCTCAGTTGCGAAGATAAAAATCTGCAAACAATACTTGTCAAAAACAATGATTAGAAATCTTTAGAAAATAGTAAAAGAAAAATTCATAAAATTAGACAATATTTCTTATGCCTGCTGTCATCCACATACTACCTATTATAGTGTCCCATACCACTAGAATAAGCAGTATATGTCATACCCTGATGAATCAGGATATCATTGGTCACACTCATCATCAATCTCATAATGTCAAGTCTCATCACATAAACACTGCCGTGATAAAATAATCATCAGATACCAAATCCCCATCCAATTCCAATTCCACAATATAAGTTCAAATCCAAAATCACATACATTATGTACCCGGGTAACAAAATCATACCAGTTACAGTGGTGGCCAGCCACTGGAGCATGATTTTGTGATTGGTATTGCCTAAATCGACGAATCTACACCAATAAGACGTGCTGCCTAAATCGGCGAATCTGCATTTACCCTTGTGAATCTGTAATTTTTCAGTGTGCTTCCTAAATCGGCGAATCTGCACAAATAACTGGTGTTGCCTAAATCGGCGAATCTACACCAAGATGAGCATTTACACACTCCCTAAATCGGTGAATCTGTGTGCATGTGACCAATGGACTAGACAAGACATAAAAAGACAAAACATGTACTACCTGTGTGACACCACATTGGAGTGTAGTTGAGTAGCAGAGTACTTACAAACTTTTATTCACTAACTCAAAACATTGCAACTCATATGAGTAGTTGCATAGCTTAATACCGAATCCTCTCAATAGAAATTACATTTAGTGTAAGGAAACTCCACAATCTTAGGATGGTCAATATCTTATGTCATAAGAGAATGCAAAGAAGAAAAAGATCTTTTTGCTTTTAAATAGTCTAATGGTATTATCCATGTTGCAAACTGCTGGACTGTGTGTCCTTAAATATACAAAGAGAACACTTTCAAGGAAGATTAGACAAATTAAAGCTTGAAGTGTTAACTACATGTCCTGATAAAATAAACATTAACCAACTTCAAATATAGTATTGACAAAATTATAAATTTAGGAAGGGATTTGGGATTGTATGTTGCATAGTAAAAAAGATCGTAAAGATCATGCCACGATAAATCACAATCAGTAATGAAGAAATGAGAATGTAAATGGATCAATAAGATCCTGTCAAAATTGCTACATAGATATTTTAGAGTCTTTTTTTTTAAATATTCAATTATTGTTTATTTATTATTCTTCTTTTCCAAGTTAAGCTAGTCCAAGTGTAGAACAGTAGTCTCATTTTTTAAAATCTTGTGCATCAGTAATCCTACCTACCCAAAATGTACAGAAGACTTTTGGTGCTTACTGTGAGAAGTCCTTTTAGCACGGAGAAATAATTTGTACCGGCACCCTTATTAACTATTGTTACCACGTATGATAACATTATGAAAAGAACAAATGGCATAACCGTATGAAGTGCCTGAAAGCTAGATTTTGTGCTAGGAGAAGACTCATACTAGGATCAGATGTTGGGCTTCTAGTGCCCAGGGCACGGGAAGGCTAAGGTTAAAGGTCCCAGATCAAGGTAAAATCTATTATTTACCTTATATACCATATGTGCCCTGAAAAATTAACTAACATCTAATAGAAATTTTATCATTATTCTTCATGGTTAGACCAGCAACTACTATCATGAGCTATAGATAACAGGAAAATGGAACATTAACTATAGACCAAAATGCCCATGATTGACAAATGAATATTTATTCATGTATTTTACGAGTATCATCAGATGTAAACAATTGAAAACTACAAACAATTGAAAATTGTTGACACTTTGTGTACTGGAGTACGAAATATTATTCGACTAATGAGTAGTCCGTGATTTGGTAGCCCAGCTAATATATTTTAATGTAGTGTTTTGAATTCTCAGCATGCATGGCAAGAGGCAGAACATGGATTGTGAGTGTATGAGGGAGGAGCGCTTGGCCATTTTAAAGTAGTGCATGTAAGCGGACCTCCATGCACAACAAATCTTGACCATCTTCCAATAACTTATTCGATATATATATATATATATGTGTGTGTGTGTGTGTGTGTGTGTGTGTGCGCGTGCGTACTGAAATTGAAAGGTTTATATCGGTTATGCTTTGTAAAGTAGTGCTAGTTGGTGAGCTCAAAAGGAAAAGGTGGTTACAGCACTGCGGTTGGAGAGATGATGTTGGTGGAGCGAATTGAACATACTAAGAGGCTCTACTATGCATTGTTGCTACTCACTATGTTGATGTCCATGTTGCTGCAGTGCTTCTACTCGTACAGTGGTTTTGAAATATCATCGTCGTGCTCTGCATACTGATCGACGGCATCGAGCTCACCATCGGGGTCGTATGTTACTGTGTGCTGCAGAAAATAGGTGGGCATTCTCGTCGACAAATATATTATCACTTTGGGCTTCTATTCTAGTACTAGTGATATACTGGTTTGTTTCTTATTTTATTGTTTTGATTCTTTGAAGATTCCACTTGATGTATGAATGCAGGCCATGCAATGTCTCCAAAACCGTTAGCTTGCGCATCGAGAGATTGATCTCAAAACCTACGACTGCAATGACTGGTCGCTGAGCCACCACAAAGAGGGCGTGATGACAGTATGACAAGCAATTTTCATTATAAAAGAGACGCTGTCCAACCTGACTTGCATCCACACCTACATCGCACGCCAAATTAGCTTCAGGCTGCCCAGGCTGGCTCCGCCCCTCCCTACCTTTGCTTGCTGCTTTCTGTTGCTCCTGTCGTCGTGCGGCTTTACTTTCGTAGCATCTTCAAAAGATTCCGCTACTGCATCTTTTTTGGAAATCGAGGACACATACTAGTGATATTGAACATCACAGGCTCTAGGTCTGGCTTTAGCTGTAATGGCCATTACTGCCGCATCACTTTTTTTTTTGCATAGTGACCTTGAGATTGAAAGCTTATGGCCTTCTGCATGTAACTAAAAGAGCGTGGTTGAAAAGGTCCGCGCTGCTGCGAGTAGGGGTGGGAGAAAGCATGAAGCCAATGGCGATGCTGGTTGGCCAGATGCTGTTGCCTTGCAGTGCCTATCACGAGTTCCACTTAGTAGGCTAATCCCTAAACCTCATAAACCTCATGGCGGCGGCGAGCGCGTTTGCAAGGAAGCGGAGGCTTGCGAAGGAGGGGGAAGTGGAAGAGGCATGCCAGAACATTATTGCATTGGAAGAACACTTGAAGGGTTTACAGAAACGCTATCCGCGGAGAGAAACAACGCAGAAATCTGCAGAGGATCTTTGACATGTATGGGAGGCAAGGTATGAGCGGGATCTAAGGGACGCACGGGATAAGGTCACAGTACAGCTAGAACAACTGAACACTGAGTTGTCAGCGTTAAGTGATGATATACAGAGAACAAGTTCCTAGATTGAAAGCCGATTGAAAGCTGTGGATCAATCCTCCCTTCCAGAACTCATAGTAAAAACCTACTTGGAACATATTGTGGAAATAGAGCCACCTTCAGCTGTGGAGAAAGAGGGACTGCTCTACATGCAGACGGTGCATGGGGAGAACAAGCCTGTATTTCTTTTCCAGCTTCTTTCGCTCACCGTAATGCATGTTTGGGCAGTTTATTGTTGACTTCAACTCTAATTAGGAAGCTCTATCTCCTGGTGTCTGCAAATTGGTTGAATGACTTTGCTATGAGGTGCTGGGAGGGGTGAAACATGTTACTGAATTAGGGATGAAATAGGCTTTCAATTCGACAATAGCCAGGCTTCTTGAGTGCATGGTTTCTCTCGTGACAAACCTCTAATGGCAGGCGTAAAATTCTGGAGACCGGAAATTATACTGAGGGGTGTAAGAGCGTAGCAACTTGCATGCCACAAGCAAGTTTGTGTGGGTGGCAGGCACACCATGCAACCAAAAAGGGTGTGCGTACTGTAGTTAGTAGGAGAGGAATAGGAGAGATAGGTGACTGATTGCGACTCGTCAAGTGACCCCAGCCGCAAATTTAAAAAGTGGGTGAGCCGTTTTCACTGGCGGCAACTGGTGGAGAGTGAGAGAGAGTATGATTGGTTTGCAGTCCAAAGCTTGTGGCATAGGAGTCTGGCAACGTTGCTACATGGGGTTGGGTGGTTGAGCCGAACGAGAGAGAGAGCGCGTGTGGCCGACCAGAGAAAGAGAGGGAGATCGGGGGTTGAACCGCTGAATGGCATTGAGAGGGGCCGGCTGAAAACGGCAAGTGGTTGGGAGCGCAACTGCTGCATGCAGGAGAGAGAGAGAGAGAGAGAGAGAGAGAGAGAGAGAGAGAGAGAGAGAGAGAGAGAGAGAGAGAGAGAGAGAGAGAGAGAGAGAGAGAGAGAGAGAGAGAGAGAGAGAGAGAGAGATGGTCGAGTGAATAATGGTGGGAGTTGCAATGCGAGTGAGAGTGGGAGCATGCGGTACGGTATGCCTGCATATGGTTGATGTTGTCGGATGACTGACCGCCGTTACCAGTGTCATAAGGCCAAGGTTGAAGTGGTTACTGGCAGCTATCACTCGCCTTGTGCTCATGTCCTCAATTAAGCAAGCCTTTGGTGAGTTTCCCAGCATGCTTGTCAAGCTGAGGAGGAACATCAACATGCTGGTTTGCGTTGTCCCCCGAGTATATTCGTTTTGCGACTTGTGAAAGTTTTTCAGGGTTGGTTCCCACTACGAGCTACTCTTCTTTCAAGTTTAGTCTCATATTCAAGCTCTCTCTATAATCCCTTGATTTTCTCTATGTCATAAGGACATGATCGAGATTCTTCAAGATCTCTTTGAGTTTCTGTTATGATGCTAAAATTATTAGGTCACTCTGCTTCTCCTTCTTCTGACAATTTTAGTCATCTTCTCCCTCTAATCTAAAGAAATCAATGCGGTGTTTTTCTCTCTCTACCAAAAAAGAGATCAGTATGCGTGTTCCTATGTCATCGAAGACAACTAAAGTTTTTTTTTCTTCTTCCTCTATTGCATCTGCTCTTCGTAATACTCTATCAAGGATTATGCACTATTCCCCTTTTATTTCCATTGAGTATCTCCTTATAAATTAGTCTAATCCATTATATTATTATGTTTAATCAACATAATTATACTAACAATTTCTATATCATTAAAACAAAGAAGGGGCTCTCTTCAATTCCAAAAAATCACTACTTATGTCATGCAATCAACAATGATTATTACCACTGCTACAGCCAGAGGTGTGGAGTTTCCTACAAAATATCCAAAATAGCAGAGTACTAACCATAAAATAGACTAATTGACATACCTGGCAACCACATAGACGCATAATCGCGAGATACACGAACAGAAGGAGACAGAGTGAGAGAGAGAGCAATAAGGAGCGTGCAGACGCACCTCCTAGAAGGGAGTGCTACGCCGGCATGCGAGAGAGAAGAGAGGAGAGGTGAGAAGAAGAACGCAAACACTGGGTGCAATCTCCCCCCGTGCAAGAGTGACCATTTCCCTCTTGCACGTATTTGTTTTATAGATTTCTTGAATGGTCAAATTGGTTACAAACTGACTGGCCGGTCATAAATGGCCAAAGCTCATAAAAGAGCACTTGAATAATAAAATGTACAATGTACATATTTTCATTCGCATAGGCCTAGCTCGATCCAACAGTCTTTTCCACCTATCACAACTGTAATAAATAATAAAATATCAATTCCATGACAGCTATGATCAATTAAGTTCACCCTCCATATTCTCAAAGTACTCTCACAAAAATGCTCACTCTAACTCTCTTAATTCCTCTATTCTCAAAGTTCATAGGCCATTTCGATTACAATGGTATCACAGCATTTGGTTTCTCTTTTCTTGCTTAAGAAGAGAGGTCCTTAAGTAGCATATTAATGGTTGATTTTGTTAATTATATTAGGGTAAGTGGGAATGGGATCTATTATCGGTTTTGTTGAGCCCAATATGTGGGATATGGTGCACACGTCGGGAGCTTTGGTCTTAATAATGGAGTTTTCTTAGCTACGGCTTTACCATTAGAAGTCCGAAAGGAGCTATCCCTTGGCAACTTCGCTATGTTAGACCCACTCCAGTACTCTCTATAATTAACCAATTCAAGCCGTGTGTGTAGATACTTGTTGGACGGGGAGCGACTCACACACCCATGAAGTGCATGCAAACACTACCTAGATCAGCATAATGTCAATCGAGGACACAGATGACACGATAGGCACACGGAGGAAATCTCTTTATCTTGTCAGGCTAAGACTATCCTACACATACAACACTCAGAAAGGCCAACTAAACCACAATCAAGAACCTCACTGCTCTCGACTGCACCACCTAGACACATACACACATACGGAAGGTAACTCACCTAATCATGCCAGATTCATACGAAACTTAAGGAACACCATCCCCTCACTAGGATACACCTGTCCCTAAGCTTCTACACTCAAAACCCTCACTCAAAACCCATCTGCAAAAAATGCGTAGGATGACAGAGCAGAATTTTGAAAGTGTCCGAAACTGAAATTTATGAGTACCTATGCGTAGCTTATGTCGCCATGATTCTATAGACTACTAGCACGCAGAAAACAGACATCGTTTGATACACTTACGGCCACAAATAGCTCGTTGATGCGTCGGAGTGTGCGCTTCGTCTTGCGTGGAATGCTTGGCGTTGTCGCGTAGCTCTCCTCGAGCCTACAGGAATGGTACAATCGGATCTCCAATGCATTGAGCGAGCGGGGCGTAGCGAGAGGATGAAGCTCACACTCACTCTCTTTCTCTCTCACACAGAGTAGACGGCATCGCTAAAACTTGATTATGATAAAAGTCTCTCTACAAAATGACCTAGGTACCTTATATACTAAGTCCACCTTAGGTTTAACCAAAAATGGGGTTGAAAGGGTCAAATGGCTTTGTATTTACAATCTGGAAGTGCCATTGCACCCTGGCTTCTGAAACTAGAATAACTACTCATTACAAATGACGTTTATAGCCATAATCCGTAGCATTTCATAACTCGCAAAAGATGAGACTTTGGTACGAAACTTGAGTTATGTTGTGTTGTTGACCCAACGAGCAACATTCCCCCCTTCCACGTTCATGTCGTCCCTGACATGACCTGATTGTGGATGGCGATGTGTTCTTTGCTGTCGTTTTGTTGTTGGAAAGAAAGTATAGACTATAGCCTTTGCAGTAGCTTGTCTTGTTCGTCCAATCCGATGTACATAGTCTTCACATGATTCAGGAAAATCATAATTGATGACGAACTTTATGTCGTTCAAATCCACGCTCTGAGCTGCAGCATCTGTTTCTATCATTAGAGGTCTACTGCTAGATCTAAATTCAAAAAGAACCCAATGTCGTTTAACTTGACTCTTATCATCATGGATAGAGAAGGCTCCATCCATCACTTGCTCCAGCAAATCTGTCAATTCTGAGTATTTGTGATTCTCAGAAACAACTTCTACAATTTGTAGAATTGAGTGATTGGATTTCTGATCTTGTGAGCCAATGACAACTTTGTAAGGAGTTATGTTGTGTAGTTGACCCAGCCGTCAACACTTTGCTGTTGTTTTGGCTTCATCTGTACACTGCTTGTAACTTTGTCGAACCACAACAAGAACTATGATCCATTAGAGTGGACGTCTATCATTGTAACCATTCATCTTTTGAGATCCTCTGATTTCTTTTATGTCTGCTCTTCTTCATTGGGGACTTCTTTGTTCCTGTGCAATCATGTTGTTAGTGTTGTCTGCAGCTTTGTCATTGTAGGCCATTCTTCGACTCGCCATTGAGGAGAAGTATGCTATGATCTTAAATTGGTGCTCCAATTCATTTGTCAATTGATTTGAGTAGCATTTCCTTATTGTTGATGTAGAAGGAATATGTACAAGAGGATGGTGATAGGTGTCTTTAGATTAGGGTCTAAAACCTGGATGACCAAAGGGAAAAAACCCCGGTGGGAAAAAAAAATGCCTTTGGTAAACTCTCTTATTGGAGTCGAGTAGTTGAACGTGAAGTACATGTTCATGAAAGGTGAGTGCTTGGGTGAAACACGGAAAGAGTGCCTGATGCAAGTGCCAATTATGGGACACTCTATATGCATATGAGAAATTTGTCAACAAAAGCATGCAATGTGAAAGAAGGAGACGATGGGTGTTTCGAGGAATAAATGTAGCACATGTGACATCAAAAGATGTCTCAATAGCTTCCACCTTTCCAAGAAGGGTTTTCGATGTAGAAGTTTCTCCACTCGTATCTCACTGTGCTCAGTACGTGAGTGTCTTTTGGACCTTCTCCTTCACTTCACAAGACTTAAGTACTTAGACTTCGACTCTTTTGCTCACCTATACTAGCATGAGCGACACAACGTAAATATGCTCAACTCTTCCAGCTTGAGCAGTACCTAGAATAGCTAAGACGCTTAGACCACAGAGAATATTACTTGAAGCTTTGGGACTAACACCTCACTCATTTTGTGGCTTAGCTCGACTCTGACTTGCATGACTTGTCAATTGCATGTTGACACTGCTTTGTGACAAGTTCTTCGACTGTTGCAGTGGATACTGAGACATACTTCGTGAAGTTTCATCGTTTCCCTGTACCTTCTCTTTGTAGTGCTCAGGCCTCTCGTCAGTCTTTTCTTCATGTGGATTATGGATTTTTTTTATTTTTTCTTAATAATAAACAAAGAAAATCTTTAAAAAACTCAATCAAAAGAAAAATCATTTAAATAGAAATCTGAATGCTATGTACACTATACACATGTCCCTAGGGGCTCATATATGGATTTTGTCCCCATACTCCTCTGTAACACTACTATAAGGGCATATACTCTAAATTTCGTCAAAAAATTTATCACAATAAAACGCAAAAATTCAATGCATCTCACAAAACATTGCCCTCTAATAGTCATAATGCTAGGTCTGCATTCAGAATGCCTCCCCCCTTCCTATTTGGAATCATCCTTTACGACAGGGTATCGCAAAGGGTATGTGTTGTGCTTGGGCAATTAAAAGTTGTGCCTATGCAAGTCTTGTAATGTAGCCCTATTATGCATACACAGTCAATGCATTGAAAAGATTTATGTTGTGCAAGATGTGGATATAAGAAATTTTCTTATTGGCATTTAATGTTGGCGAGGCTTCCTATTCTAAGCAATGTAATGGTCTTTGAAGCTCCTATATTGTTGCTTGATTGAAGCGACTTTCTCTCTTGTAACTGTACTGTAATCGTAGCAAGAATTGTAAGAATTCAAGCGGCGATGCATTGACAGCAGTTTTGTTGTTCTTCTTTGGGACCCATTTCTTTGCGATTATTGGCTCTTTTGTTGCTGACGCTCGTTTGGGAACCCATACTTGCCCGTGCTTCGTTTGTGTTTAAAGAGACTTCTTTGGGATCCACCTTTTTGTTGTGTGAGTCGACAGTGGTCTTTCCTTCAGCCCTTCTACGCTTGGTTGGTGACGGGATTCAGGCTTTGAAAGTTGATACTGTGGTTGTTTTGGTATCCAAATGAATTCCTAACTTTTTTGTGCTTGAATCAACTTCTTTGGAGCCCAAACCTGAGTTGTGAAAGCTTGAAATTTTGTGATATTCTTACCCGTTCGTGCACGCTTTCCTTGTTTTTGTTTTGGTGTTGGATCTTGTGATTTGTCATTAGAGATCTTTGTCTTCTTGATCCATATCTGTTTTTGGCCGATCTGGCTTTTTGGTATCCAGATTTGTCGAGCTTTCTGGCTTTGACTTTTTGTCCTGTTCTTTTGACATGCCATGGTAGTTGCTAAAGGGGTTGGTAATAGTGATGGCCTGAGTTGATGATAGGGGATGTCGTAAGATTCATCACTATCGCTACTATCCTCAGCAAGGTTGACTTCTTGTACTTTCCCTTGATTTTTTAGCTGATAGTGGAAAGTTACTGTCTGTTTGCTCGTGGGTGGTAGTTTCTTGGAGGACTTTTCTAGCCCATTGATTAGAGCATTATTAGCTCGTTGCTCTGGTCGTCTTCCTCCCAACTGAGTCTTTGCCTCCTTATTAGGAGCCATGTATGAGGATGCTTGTGGTGGTTGTGTCTTCACCGAGGACTTTGGAATCCACTTTTGATGCACTTTATTCGTGTAGAGATGACATTGATTCCCGGGTCGTTGATCTTCTTGAAGCTCGAAGTGTTCTACAGAGTCATAGAACTCGTCGTCTTCTTCATCTTTTGATTCTCCACATTTCTTTGTTTGCTCATTATGTTGAGAGCTTGTTGATGTCTGGTTCTCTTCGTTTTCCTGGATTACACTCACTTCAAAATAAGGAACGACATCATAGCCATTTTCATCACAAAACTTTGTTGTGGGAGCATCCTCCATGGCGCACACGTCCAGAGTAGCCAAGATGTGTTCCCATCCAAAAGGCTGTAAGTCTTCTTCAGGAAATGGTTCTGGGATATAGTCCATATCCTCTATAACCCGCTCTAGGATACATTCCTCACGTTTCAAGCTACCACATTGTGAAGCTCCACACATCCACAGGTCTTTAGGCTTACCTAACCAAGCTGGAAGTTCTGATCTTGCTACTGTGGCGGAATCAAACTCCTCTACCGGTGTTCTCGTCACATCCCTATAGCTATGGTCCCTCAAGTTTATCTTTGTTATGGTTTCCATATGTCGTAGGTATATATGGTCATAACCCCAATCCTGGACCATTTTCAATTATCGCATGAATGGTCTTCCCAGAATGATGTCATAGTTGTTCTTATTTCCAAAGTCAACGACAGCAAAAGTGTGTTCATATTCAATGCCACAAGAAGTAACAAGTACTTTTTCTAGCAGTCCTAGGGGCTTTTCCTTGTGTCCGTCTACAAGTTGCAGGGTCATTCGTGTGGATATCAAGGCAGGTTTTCCCCATTTTTTCCAATCTTCTTTGGTTGCAATGGCCACGCCAGCTCCACTGTCAAGGATTGCCATGGCTTTTACACCATTGAATTCCACAGGAAGGGTGGTGTTTCCATCTTCTCCCTCGTAATACTCGCCTACCTTGTTTAATGGCACTTGCCTAGTATTTAGTTGAGGCATTTCAAGCTCTTTGATGCCTTTCTTGATTTGAGTCATTGGGGTTTTTACACCAAATTTCTCTAGACATTTACCCACATTAGCCCGCATGTTTGGTCTTATTCTGAGCAACTCGGCTAACATTATTGTACAGGTGACTGGGGTAGATAGAATATCTACTAGCCCCTTTGAATCAATGGCCTTGTTGGGAGACAGTCTCTGTGATGGGACTGCAACCACATCTGACTTGGTCTCGTACTCTCCCATGTAGGACGGTAGTGTTCTTAGCGAATGGGGTTGACTATCCATAGATTGTACAGATCCTTTGTCCCCCCAACACGATTGCACGTCTAGATTCATTTGAGATCCAGTCTCAAATTCCTGTATTGGTGGTAGAAACACTCCTCGTTCATCACTAGTCTTGTATACTCGTCTTCTTAGGTCATCGGCTTCATTGGCCTCTCTGACTTATTTTCACAATTTGTCAAGACCATCTATCTCTTTACAATCCTCAGGTATAGCTTGGTGAAATCCCTCGGAAGAGTTATCCGTGGTATTCAGTACTATCCTTGGTTCTAATGCTGGGTCTTTGAGGTTTGGTCTATGCTCATGACTAGAATCTGGCTCTTTTAGTTCCTAGTTTGGTGGGATTACTTGTGTAGTCATGACATGGATCACATCCTCAGGTTTTGCAACTGGTGGTTCTAGTAAAGCTTGGGCTGTTTGAATCATTTTCTTGCACATTTCAAACCTTTTCTTTTCTAGTTCCGTAAAGGGATATGTCATCCACCTGTGTTCTTGGTTTTGGTTGTTTTTGAGCCTCGCATCATAGGCTTTCAAGAGGGCAACTAATGTCTCATTAACCTTCTCTGCCAACACAGATCCTCCTGAACTAGCACTTCTCGGTTTCTCATCCGTGGATGGTTCTTCTAGAGGTTTAACCATCTGTGTAAGAGAAGGTGCCTCCTTTTCCTCATGTTGTTTTATCTTCTCTTGAGCTTCGGTAAGCTTCTCAGCTAGGTATTTTTCCTCTCGTTCCCTGCGTGCTTTCTGTTTACCCAATTCTAGACTTGGGATGGTCTAACTCGTCAATTGTCTAAAACTCTAACTAGAGACTCTCCCAATCGTTCTCTCGTTATCGCTCTTGAAGGGAATCCTAGTGGCTCTCTTCTTGGAACTCCTATAAGAATTCTCGTGTTTGGTGGAGGCATTTGTGGTCCTTCATTGACCAAATATCCACCTCTTTCTAGTACAGTCTGTGGATTTGTGCTTTCTATAACTCTATATTCTCATCCATACTTGTCGACAACTATAGATTTCCATTGACAGTCAACTCCGTATGTGTAGACATATAAGAGCTTGTAATCCGTTACCTCTTCTAGGTATGGATCTGAGCACCTATAAAGATTGACCTCATTGTCGTCAATGTATCTATATAGTCCTTCACTCTCATGACCAATCATCCAAACTCTCTCAACATGATGGATCTTTATCAATTGCAAGTTTGGAAGATCCATTGTGGGAGGATATTCCTCTATCGTCAGGATCCCCAAGCTTGTGTAAGCTACGTTTGAATCTAGGGTAGACATGATTTCTGGGCTTAAGAGCTTTGGCTTGGTTCAAGTAGACTTAGTCCACTATGTTCAAGTGCTTTGGTTAGGAAAAGTCGAAACTATATCCAAAACCGCAACCGTTTCGTCACAATTCTCGTAAATTGTCGCTTTTAGACACCCCTGACTTCCGGATGAATTTTGAGGCCTCAAATGACGTTTTTTTCAAAGTTGACCTAAATAGGTTCTGTAGGCATGCATCTAGTTCAAGTTTTTCTCTAAGATCTGTAGAGCCTCTCTCAGGCTACGTTTTGATATAAAAACTTTTCTGATCCGATACCGTTTGTGAAAGTTATGGCCAAAGCAGTGAAATGCAGTTTAGACTGGTCAAAATGAGTCCAAATTCAATTTTAAAAGAAGATTTGGGATCTCGTGACACTGTGAACACTTCTGTATGGTCAAAATTACAGGTTGACCGTAAAACTGGTCTAGAGACATCCTACGCGTCGTATGTCTATATGCTCAGAATTTAACAAAATTTTGTCTAGAGGCTCCCCTTAAGTCCAGCAACACGATGGTATGCTCAGATTTTAATTTGGACCTAAAAATGGCCTTAAGACATCCTACACATAGGATGTCTTTTTGCTCAGAATGACTTGTAATTTTCACCCCAGCTTCTCCTTGATGTGCTGATCACAGTGGTGTGCTCAAAGTTGGTTTGGAGTCCTAAATCAAGCTGGAGACATCCTACGCGTAGGATGTCTTTTTGCTTTGTTTCAGCTCAAACTTGCACTGTAGCTTCCCCTTGATGTGCTTAACTCATAGCTATTTTTTCTTTTTGATTCTGACACCTATAGGTTGGTCAAATGATCAAGAATCTGTTCCAAAAGCCTGATGTCTGTTCTGATGAATTCCTAAGTCAAATCAACTCCAAATTGGACCAAAATTGACTAGGAGGCTTCCCTAAGGCTATATGACAGCATGGTATGGTCGCAGTAGAATTTTGGTCTCAAAATCATGCAATAGACATCCTACGCGTAGTATGTCTTTTTGCTCAGAATGAACCCAAATTTGAACCACACACTCTCCTTAAGGTGCTGATCACAGTGGTATGCTCAGAGTCCAAAATCACACATATGACATCCTACGCGTAGGATGTATTTTTGGTATGTTTAACCCCAGACTTGACCCAAAGCTTCCCCTTGATGTCAGCAAGCCAGTGGTATGCTTAGATTTTGGTTTGGATTTCAAAAGTCCCAAATTTTAGCTGTTCTTGCCTTTCGTCTGTCCAAAAACGCTAAAGTCTGTTCAATCTTCCTTTCAATGACCCAAATGAGATGAAATTGATCACATGCACTCAATACAACATTTAGAACATGCACATGAAGTCACTCTATGGTTTGGTCTCAAAGATTATGCCTTGGGCACAATTTGGGTAGGATGTCTGGCAATTTTCGTCTTTTGGCTTTGATCTATCAAAATTTGGTCAAATTTCCACTTTCCAGGTGAAAATAGGGTAAAACCTACCTTCTAAACACACTGGTAACCTCAGATTTTCAAAATTTCCACCAAATCACCCTGTAGACATCCTACGCGTAGGATGTCTTTTGCTGATTTTTTGAGACTGAAGTGTCCCTGATGCTTCCTTATGCTCTCAGCAAGTGCAAGTATGCTTCACAATTGCAAAAACATGCAAAAATCACTCAATTTAAGCCTTTTCTGAAATTTTACGTTTTCTAGCTCCGCTTTTGGCTTTTGGTCAACAAAAATAGGAAAAAACACCCAAGTCAATATGTTACTAGGGTAAAACCTACCCTCTAAACCCACTGGTGCAGTCAAAATTTTCAAATTTGGTCTCCAAAACCCCCTTGAGACACCTATGCGTATGATGTCTATGTTTACAAAATTGCAGGTTTTCTTCACAGAACCCTTTTATATGCACAACATCAGTCAGTCATACAAAAATATCCACAAAAGCTTGTTTAATGCATTTTTACCCTCAAAAGCACACTTTTCCGTGATTTCAAATGCAATCAAGCACTTTAGCAAATAATTCAATGGTGAATAGCTCTAGATCAGAATCGGATCACTTACCTAAAGCTACTCTTACAAATCATATGGGTTTTTGCATCTATGAGTAGAAAATCGCTTCACTGCCACACACGGACTAGTAAACGCTTTTATCACCTCACAAATCACTCGACCACCAACAACTACTCTAATCCACAGATCTTAACTAAACCTATCTAGTCGCAGACCTTCGGCAAGACACACGCTTCCTGGCTATCCACTTGATCGCGGAATATCCTCTTCCGGGTCCACTTAAGAAAAACGCTTTCTTTAGCCGAGACTAAATCAAGCAACCATCACACGAGTGTTAGTAGGAAACCTACTTAGGTCCTTGTGTCCCCGGCAGCGGCGCCAATGTTGGACGGGGAGCGACTCACACACCCATGAAGTGCATGCAAACACTACCTAGATCAACATAATGTCAATCGAGGACATAGATGACACGATAGGCACAGAGAGGAAATCTCTTTATCTTGTCAGGCTGAGACCATCCTACACATACAACACTCAAGAAGGCCAACTACACCACAATCAAGAACCTCACTGCTCTCAACTACACCACCTAGCCACATACACACATACGGAAGGTAACTCACCTAATCATGCCAGATTCATACGAAACTTAAGGAACACCATCCCCTCACTAGGATACACCTGTCCCTAAGCTTCTACACTCAAAACCCTCACTCAAAACCCATCTGAGAAAAACGCGTAGGATGACAGAGCTAAATTTTGAAGGTGCCCGAAACTGAAATTTATGAGTACCTATGCGTAGCTTATGTCACCACAATTCTATAGACTACTAGCACGCAGAAAACAGACATCGTTTGATACACTTACGGCCACAAATAGCTCGTAGATGCATCGACATGTGCGCTTCGTCTCGCGTGGAATGCTTGGCGTTGTCGCGTAGCTCTCCTCGAGCCTACAACAATGGTGCAGTCGGATCTCCAATGTGTTGAGCGAGCGGGGCGTAGCGAGAGGATGAAGCTCACACTCACTCTCTTTCTCTCTCACACACAGTAGACGGCAGCGCTAAAACTTGATTATGATAAAAGTTTCTCTACAAAATGACCTAGGTACCTTATATACTAAGGCCACCTTAGGTTTAACCAAAAATGGGGTTGAAAGGGTCAAATGGCTTTGTATTTACAATCTGGAAGTGCCATTGCACCCCGGCTTCTGAAACTAGAATAACTACTCATTACAAATGACGTTTATAGCCATAATCCACAGCATTTCATAACTCGCAAAAGATGAGACTTTGGTACGAAACTTGAGTTATGTTGTGTTGTTGACCCAGCGGTCAACAATACTTAAGTGCCTATTTTCAAAGGCTAAGAGGAGTAGCAACTAAGGTTTTGAATTTCCAAAGCATACACTAAATAAACACATAAGTTTAATTAACATGGCTGAAAAATACCAAGACAGTAGAATGAAGATTGACAACTTTCATTTTGCATATGAAGGTGCTAATGATGATGCCCCCATGTTTGTTAATTATCTTATTACTAGGTTGCAACAAGCTATGGACAACCTCGCTTTGCAAGCCGAAGTTACTCAAGAACCTCGTGCTTATGGGATTTTCTTTCCTCTCTAAGAGGAGAGAGAGCTTAGGAGGACTCTTTATGAGACCCCCAAAAAAAGACTCTCTCCCATATGAGAGGAGGAATCCAAAGATCAAGAAAGTAAAGAATTCCTAAGTTTCTCCGAAGATGTGGCTCCACGAAGAAGGTGGACTAGATGATCGCCAACTCCTCCCAAGAGGAAACGGTTAACCCATAGTCCTTCTCCTCGTCACTCCAAAAGAGAAGAAAGGAAACAAAGGAAGAAAAGGGCAAGAAAGAGGTCACCCTCTTCTCCTTCTTCTTTACCTTCCTCCTCTACCGATAAATCTATGGCTATTCTCCTAGAGAATACAAGAGGGGAGGACATCTCAAATCTTACCTTGCATGGTGAAGGTCACAAAAGCTAAAGAAGTTCAAAGAGGGAGGAAAAAGTATCTCTTTTCTCACCTATGATGGCACGTTTGGTGCTACCAACAAAGTATTGGCCTTCATCCAACAATTTGATGAGGCCTTTGGAGATGAGGGCTTCACGGAGTCTTCCAAGCTACACCATGTAGCTATGCACTTCCAAAAATTGGCTCGTCAATGGTGGGCTAGCCTTTGTGGCCATGGCAAAGCCCCAAAGACATGGAAAACTCTACGTGCTTCCATCATGAAGCAATTCCTTGCAAGCGATGCAAAGAACAAAGTGCTCACTGAATGGTGGAGTTTGAGGCTTCTCTCTCATGAATCTATCCACAAATATGTGGAAAAGTTTTGGGATTTACATCTCAAGGCTACTGTCTTTCAAAAGATAGACTTTGTTGAGCAAAAGCAACAATTTTGTGCGGGGTTACCTCAAGAGATGGCCGAGTATGTCAACTCTAAATGGCCTACTTCTATCAGCAAAGTAATCCACTATACCATGGTTGCTTCGCGCATCAATTTCCAACAAGGGGCTAGACGGAATGTCAAGCCCATGGAAAATAAAGACAAAAGTGATGCAAAGGAAAAAAATCATGCCCAAAATTCTTCTCAAGGCCATCCCAACAAAAACAACAACAATCGGTCCAAGGAGGAAGTAGTTTACAAAGGTAAAAATAAACTCTCTCCTTAAGAGCTTGAAACTTTTCGCAAGGATCGCCAATTTTTTTAGTGTGGGGAGCAAGGACATGGTTATCATTCTTGCCCCAAAAGAAATGCTTGCAATGAGACTCGTAGAGCTTCCACTATCGAAGCTCCAAAAGAGGATGCTCATTGCAAAGGATCACCTCTCTCCTATGCTTGGGGAAAGGTAAGGGAGCATGATGCCTTCATCTTGTTTGACCCTGGCTCTACTCACAACTTCATATCAACGGAGTTGGCCACCAAGTTGGGCATTCAAGCTTTTGAGATGGGAGATGCTGTAACTACTGATGGTGCTTTCAAGGGACAACAAGCCTCCGTTACGCCCTTGATTGGGATGTTGAGGGTTCATGTCCAAAGCTATATCGACAAAGAAGACTTCTTTATCTCTCCTCTCGAACATGAGGATGCTATCCTAGGGGCACCATGGTTCAACCGCATGGCTGCCAACATGAAGTTCCTTGAAAGGAGTATTCACTTCACCTACATGGAAAAGAATATGTATATAGATGCTAATGAGTTTGGTCGTACTATACCACTTGTAAATCCTCTTGCCCTTGATAAATCAATGAAGAGCTCAGATTTTTCATACATGATTTTTGTCAAAGAGTCCCTAAAAGGTCCTAATGTTTCATCAAAGGTGAATGGTAGGAATCAAGAAGAGTTAGACTTGTCTAAATTTCTAAAAGGATTACAAGATGTGTTCATCGATGATATCCCTATGGACTTACCTCCAAAAAGAGGGCATGATGACCATCGAATTGAGCTCCTATTAGGAAGCTCACCACCTAACAAACCTCCTTATTGAGTCTTCCAAGCTCAACAAGAGGAGATCATGAGCTTGGGAGACAAAGGGATGGTGAGGCCTAGCTCCTCTCCCTTTTGTGTTGGATTACAAGATGTGTTCGTTGATGATATCCCTATGGACTTACCTCCAAAAAGAGAGGATGATGACCATCGAATTGAGCTCCTATTAGGAAGCTCACCGCCTAACAAACCTCCTTATTGAGTCTCCCAAGCTCAACAAGAGGAGATCAAGAGGCAAGTACAAGAATTGGTAGACAAAGGGATGTGAGGCCTAGCTCCTCTCCCTTTTGTTCTCCAGTCCTTTAGTGCAAAAGAAAGATGGTACATACCGCATGTGTGTGGACTATCGCGCACTAAACCATATCACTATCAAAAATAGATTTTCGGTACCTCAGGTAGAAGATCTATTTGATAAGATACAACCCTCTACCTACTTCAGTAGGATTGACCTTAAAAGTGGCTACCATCAAATAAGGATAGTGAATGAAGATATCCTAAAGACCGCATTTCGTACAACATCTAGTGGTTATGAATATCTAGTCATGCCTTTTGGCTTGACCAATGCACCTGCCACATTCAATTGTTTGATGGAGAGAATATTTAGACCCTACCGCAGGTTCACTGGGGTGTTCTTTGATGATATCATCATCTACTCCAAGTCCTTGGAGGAACAAAAGCAGCATCTCCAAGTGATTTTTCAAGCATTGACGGAGAACAAGGTTTTTCTCAACCAAAGGAAAAGCGAATTTTTCCTTCAAGAGATTCAATACTTAGGTCATACTATCTCTCAAGATGGTATCCGTATGGATCCATCAAAGTTAGAGGTAATAAAAGCATGGACTAATCCAAGGAATCTACATGAGCTAAGAAGCTTTACTGGTATGTGTGCATACTATAGACGCTTCATAGCAAAATTTTCTCAAATAGCAGGACCATTATATGACTTAACAAAGAATAGCGTTAAGTATTCATGGACTGCTAAGGAGAAAAAAGCTTCTGACAAGCTCAAAGAGAATCTTACCTCTCAACCAGCCCTCATGCTTTCAGATCTCTCAAAGCCATTTGAGGTCTAGTGTGATGCTTGTGGTGATTGCCTTGGAGCAGTCTTGCTTCAAGAAGGGCATGCCATAGAATATGAGAGCCGAAGGCTCAATATGGATGAACAAGTCTTGGGCATTTATAAGAAAGAGCTTTTAGCTGTTTTACATGCCCTAGACACATGGAAGCACTATCTATTGGGGACTCCATTCATTTTATGAACATACCATCAAAGTCTCAAGTACTTCATGACACAAACAAAGTTTTTCGACAAACAAATGAGGTGACCAAATTTTCTTTCGCAATTTAATTTCCCTCATTGCTCACATTTTTGGTAAGCACAATCAAGTGGCTGATGCACTTTTACGACGACCAAAAGTTAATGATGTGTCTATAGCAACTCACAATGATCTATCTTCTATGATAGATGAGTATGCTACTAACTTTAAAGACATAATGTCAACCCTTGCTTTGGGGAAGAAGGAGGAACCATTCACCTTGCATGATGGTTATCTTCTCCATGGAAATATGCTATGTGTTACCCACTCCCTTCATGAGAAAGTCATGTATATGAATCCCATGCTCCTCCCTATGTGGGGCATAGAGGCATTCAACCTACTCTTCGGGGAGTAGAAACGTACTTTTATTGGCCTACCATGAAAGTGGACATCAAGAGTATGTTTCAAAATGTGTGGTATGCCAAAAGACCAAATATGATAGAGAAAAGCAACGTGGATTACTCTAGCCATTGCCAATCCCTAATTCACCATGGGAGAGTATATCCATGGATTTTATCTTTGGATTACCCAAGTCTATCCATGGGAATACGGGAATATGGACAATAGTCAACAGGTTTAGCAACCAAGCACACTTTATCCTTGTCAAGAAGACTATCAAGGCACACCAAATGGAAATTCTCTTCATATCCCAGATTTTCAAACACCATTGATTTCCAACATCCATCGTGTCAAATAGAAATCCTAGAATGACGAGTAATTTCTGGTAAGGTCTCTTCCAAAATCTACGTACAAGATTGAATTTCTCTTCGGCCTATCACCCACAAACGGATGGCCAATCTTACAATTCTCGATCTACTAAAACGTATGTTACAGAAGTAGATCAACGCTCACAATGGGAAAAGTACTTACCTATATTAGAGTATGTGTATAATAATACTATCCATACTTCTACAGGAAAAGCGCCTTTTGAAATCATAGAGGGAAGACCTAAAAGTCCCTTGCTACTTAAAGTACATGGGAAGATCACTGCCCATGAGTATAGCCGTGATCTGCAAGCATCTTTTCAAAAGATTAAGGAGGCTATATCCATCTCTCAAATAAGGCAAAAAGCTGCTGTTGACAAGCATAGAAGGGCCTTAATGTTCAAAGAAAATGATTGGGTCTTACTTAAGTTTCCTAAGGCTCTATTGAGGCAAACAACAAACAAAAATCCTACGTGGCATCAAAAGTATTATGCTAAATTAGCAAAAAGATACTATGGTCCTTTTGAAATTTTGAATCCAATCAATGAGGTGGCTTATCAACTCAAGTTGCCTAACATTGGCTCATACACAATGCTTTTCATGTGAGCCTACTTAAGCCCTACAAAGAAGAGCCTCCAAATGAACCAATTATTGAAGACCCTCCCAAAATCAAATACCAAGAAGAGGTGCTACAACCCGAAGCTATCCATTGGCATGAAGACAAGGTAGCTCTAGGAGGCTCATTACGTGTATTCTTGTGGAGACACGCGTGATAGGCATGCCCTTGCTCCCCACACTTGAAGCAACGGTTATCTGTTCGATAGCGCTCTAGCACTTCAGGAGAGAGTCTATTTTTGGATTTATAAACTCCCTTCTCCTTAGCTTTGTTGTTGCTGGCGTTGCCTTTGGGAGACTTTTGGGCATTGTCCTTCCCCTTAGGCTCGTTATGGTCCTTGTTTTCTGTGGGCTTAAGATTTCTCTTAGCCCCTTGTTGGAAATCGATTTGTGAAGCCACCATGGTACGGTGTATGACCGCAGATATGGTGCATGGTCTCTGGGAGTTGACATACTTTGCCATATCCTCAAATAAACCTGCACAAAATTGTTGTTTTTTCTCTCCAAAATCCATCGTTTTGAAGATAGTGGCTTTGAGATGTAAATACCAAAACTTGTCCACATATTTGTGAATAGATTCGTAGGAAGAGAGCTTCAAGCTTCACAATTCGGTGAGTACTTTGTATTTGGCATCGGTAGCCAAAAACTGCTTCATGATGGAAGATCTGAAAGCTTTCCACGTTCATGGAGCTTCACCATTTTCTCGTAGGCTAGACCACCATTGCCTGGCGGACTTTTGAAAATGCATGGCTATAGGACATAGCTTAGAGGACTCTGTGAAGCCCTTATCTACAAACGCCGCATTGAATTGTTGGATGAAGGCCAAGACTTTGTCTGTAGCACCAAAGGTGCCATCGTAGGTAAGGAAAGAGATGTGCTTTCACCCCTCTTTGAACTTTTTGAGCTTGGACAACCTCTTCCACATGGCATAGGATGTCCTATTGCCTCTTCTTTTAGGTGGTTCAAGAGCTGCACCATCACTTTCTTTAGAAGAGAAAGAGTATGAGAAGGATGAAGAAGAGGGTGACCTCTTTCTCGCCTTTTTCTTCCCTTGTTCCTCCTTGTCTGCACCATCACTTTCTTCAAAAGAGGAAGAGGATGAAGAAGATGGAGAAGAGGGTGACCTCTTTCTCGCCTTTTCCTTCTCTTGTTTTCTCTCGTCCCTCTTTGAATTATGGTGTAGAGAAGTATGTGATGGTCTTATCTGTTTAGGGGCTTTTGGAGAGCGTTTTGTCCGCGGTCTTTGTGGATCCTTCTCGATCGAGTTGGTAGGAGACTCACCTCTTTCTTGTTCTTTCGGTGGGGGCTCTACTGTTGAAACTTGGGTTCTCCTTTGGGAAGGATATGGGTCATCAAGTAGTAGATTTTTGAGCCCTTCGTATGGATCCTATTTTTCTTCCCTTATCAGAGAGAGTCATCTTTTGACGTCTCACTAGGAAGATTCCTAGGGACTCTCTCTTCTTGGTGGGGAGTTTGGAGCATACCCATGGGTGCGCAATTGTTATAGTACTTCACCTTGGAGGGATGGGTTTCCTAGGGCTTGTTGTAGCCTAGAAACAAGATAGTTTACAAGCATAGGGGCATCATTAGTTGCTCTTTAGCAAAATCAGATCTATCAACATTCATTTCAATCTCCTTTCCTTTTTCAACCATACTAGAAAATTTTAGGAGTAAACTTTTATTTGTACTTTGGCACTTCAAGCCCTAGTTTCTACTCCTCTTTACCTTCAAAGATAAGCACTCAAGCATCTATACCCGTGGCTCAAATGTTATTCATTGCAAGGATAGAAGAGGGGGTTCAACAGAGCCAAGAGAGAACCGCTTTCTGTCAAGCTTTTAATAGATCAATAATGGTTAAGCCATAAGCAAGCCCCGTAGGACTCCATTATGAAGACCATAGCTCTCAACGGTGTCCTCATTAAGTGCATAAAGCAGGCGTGCTTCAAGGATGAAAAATCCCTATTCTACTTACTCTTTTGCAATTAATAATACCAAAAATTTGTAGCAAGCTTGAGGACCTCTCTTCTTGAGCAAGAAAAGAGAAACCAATAGCTATGATACCAATGTAATAACACCAACAATTTGCGGCAAGCTTGAGGACCTGTCTTCGTGAGCAAGAAAAGAGAAACCAATAGCTATGATACCAATGTAACATTTAATGCACTAGTAACTTGTGTGTAGCAAAAATTGATAACATAGTGAGCATTTCATTAGGAACAAGCTCCTAATGAGTATAGAGAGAGTACTTAATTGAGAAATCAGCATAGCAATTTACACCTAGCTAATTTGGCATTGACAATACTTGAAAAGAGAGAGAAATAGAACAATTGACAACAATTGAGGACCGGATTTACATGGAGCCGGTCCCCCCTCCATAAAGGCTCATCAAAGGAGACTTTTGTACAATACAAGTCTTGTGTTCCTTGAAAAAACTCATTGGTGCAATGAAGATGGAAGCTTCATGCACCAAATTATTCTTGAAAATCACACCTAGTGTCCCTAGCCTCAGTCCCAAGACCTCACACACCTTTGAAAAATGGTGAGAGCTAGCAGGGAATGAGGATAGATTGAGAGGAAGAAGAGGTATCTTACAACAAAGAAGTATTTTCCTCACATAATCACTTGTAATAGCATAGCTTAGCTTAGTAGTTAGCATGGTAGAGAAGATGTGCATGCCATTGAAGCTTGGCTCTTGGTTGGATTTGCATTCCATAGCCAAGAGTTTTTGGTGTAGGCCTCTACTTCTCAATGCTTGGAGAAGGAGATGGAGTTCTTCTTGCACACATGAGTTGTGTGTGTGTGTGTGTGCGTGTGTATGACAATGAGTTAAGAGTAAAATGCATCCACTTCTCTCATCTTGGTCGACCCCTCTTGCTAAATGCTCATGATGGCCTCCCATTGGCTCCTGTAAAGCTTAGCCAATCACAAATTAGAAGCATAGTTGCTATCCTTGTGACATGTGTCCCCCTTTCCCCTTTTGTAAGAGCTTTAGGTAATCAAATAATTCAATTAACTCTCATTGGACCTCTTAGTCTTCTGACCAATAGGAATCAGGCAAGCCCTTGGGTTGCTGAATGCTCATTTGGACCCCTTGGTAGACTGTCCAATAGTCCTCCAGGGAGCTTAATTTCTATTTGTTCTTTTATCAAGCATTTTTAAATTGACTAGACCAAATCTACTCTAGCCTAATTCTCATTGGTCCACCTCTATGGCCATCCAATAAGATTTGAGGAAAGCTTGGGGACCACTGGTCTAGGAGCCTGACATGTGTCCAATATTCCTTTGTGTAAAGGGGAAGCCTTGTAAAGTGTGTGTGTGTTTCTCTCTCATCCCCTACTCTCGTGGCTCTCCCCCTCCTTGATAGGGATGTGGGAAGACTTTTTAGTCTTCCCATGACCATCCAATTTTCTGCCACATTGCCCTTTGGACAATTAAATTAAGAATTAGGACCTTAGCCTATGGAAGTCTTAATGGAGCTGAACCTTAGGCCTTTTAGGCTCCATTGAAGTACATTGCTCTTTTGCAAACTACCCCCCTTTGGATCCCTATTTCCCCTCCTTTGGATCCCTGCAGAGACCGGTCTGACAACCTTACCAATATTCTAGCTTTTACTCGCCTGGTACTTCCCCATATTAAATGATCAGTTTAACATGAGAAAATCATTTGGGAGAATTACATATTAGTTTTTATGACATTTATTACCCTCGAGGAAAGATAATGCTAATATTGACTATATCTAATCTAGGTCGTGTGAGAGCTACCCTCATAGCATCTTGCTAAGTCTCTTAATTACCCATAGGTAGATTTTGGCTCATTAATCTTGTCTTGACCATACATGCAAATAGATATTTTAAAAATGACTGCAATTCAATAAAACAAGGTGGTTGCTACAACAAAAGGTGAAAAATGATAAGAATTTTTATGTATTCTCATGGATTGTGCTCCATCATGCTTAGCTAGATGTGCAACAATTTGCAATTCCAACAGGAAGGATTGGAAGCAGCCGTCCATGCAACGTAGCCCTTAAGATTTGGAAGAATTCTCTTAAGCACAAGGGGCTTACTAATACTAAGGAGGGAACATGAACTGCATGCATTTCACCAGGAAGACTTGCCCTGTATAGGATTTTTATGTAGCTGCTCACCTCCCCTTATCTATTGAGATTAAATCACCAAGATATCCCTCTAAACATGGTTTTCATAGTAGTAACATGAACCCCCTACCTTATATGTACAAGCTATTAAATAGCTTAGAGAAAATTTCAAGAGAGAGAACCCCCAATTTTGAACTAGTACCCTAGAGGATCCTCTATCGCCCCCTTGAATGTACGGTATGTGTATGCAAGTTTTGGGGAGCTACCCCTATTGTATACACATATGCACACTTGCCAAAAAAACCCTATTGTAAACTCACATGAAACCGTACAGAATAGACTAGCGAATACATGCTCTTAAAGGGCTCCCAAAGCCTACATGCGTTTCATTATGTATGGCATCTTGCAAAACATGGTCCATTGAATCTTCTTGCCCATCCAAACCATAATCTATCTTTCTTCTCTTTTCATTATTACATGGGTGCTACTCCAGAACAATGTCACCATAACCATAGTAAATGGTGCTGTAGAAAATCCTCAAAGATGTGCACCTCAATCTCATGGTTTCTCATGCGGTGTTACAATCAACCATGATGAATAAGTTCTTCACATTATTGACTTACCATAGTAGACCATGAATGAGGTATATAAGGAGGGTCTTGTTGAGTGATATAGCTGTAATTGGACATCTATCTATCTATACTATATATAATTGAGCTTAAAATTTTCAAGGAAGGAGAGGGCATCCATGTGTCACTCTCTCCTTCATTTCAAGAACCTTAAGAAACATTTGGTTTGAAATGTAAAAGTGAAGGATAAGTCAGATGTCATTTGGTTTGAAATGTAAAAGTGAAGGGTAAGTAGCAAGTACTCTGATGCTAGAAAATTAAAAGACTTAGTTTTGACTTCTCAATTTTGTCAAAAAGTCACAATACTTAGTACTATATATATATATATATATATATGTATTATTCAAACCCTTTAGCAAGGCCATGGAATTTCACTCCAACCTTCAATTTTGAAGGGTGGTTACTTTTCTTTTTTTAAAAGGTAGCTCTACTTCGTAGCTTAGGAAGATAACAAGCAAGGAGATGTGCCATGCATCGATAAGTTGGTCCGCATTGAACGTGTGTGTATGTGTGTGTGTGTGTGTGTGTGTGTGTGTGTGTAGGAGGATTTCAATAATCAGAGCACAAAGATGACAATCATCTACTAATAACCAGGGGATGCCATAAAAATATCAATTTATCATGTGTGTGTATGTGTGAGTGAGAGAGAGAGATGCAACACATCACATGTCTGAGAGAGACATATCATGTTTCATTTTCTACGGCACTGTCATGTGTGTCATAGGTCTTAGAGAGAGAGAGAGAGATCTTTGTTATTTGTTGCAGTTGTGTGTGTGTCTGTGCGTGTGTGTGTGTCTATATGTGTGTATGTGTGTCTGTATGTGTGTGTGTGTGTGTGTGTGTGTGTGTGTGTGTGTGTGTGTGTGAGAGAGAGAGAGAGAGAGAGAGAGAGAGAGAGAGAGAGAGAGAGAGAGAGAGAGAGATAGATAGATAGATAGATAGTTCTATTATCGTCCTGGGAGGTCAAATATGACCTATGGGACCAAATGAACATGTCACGTGGTGTGAGTGAAGTTCATAAGTGACTCTCGATGCTCAAAAATGGCTGAAATGAGCGTCGCAATAGAGAGTCCACATCGTGGTTGGGAGAGGAAGGTATGTAGGGAGAGCTCATGGCTGAATATATGGGGAAAAGAGGACCTAATGTGGTCAAAAGCTGAGCACTCAAGTAGTGTGTGGTACTCACTCTCTCGCACTTGACGAGGGCATAAGGTGCAAAGTCGATGACACTCCTTGCCAGTGCCCCAACGTCCTGTCTCGCAGCGTAGAGAATGGGAGCTAAGACGAATGGAGGCAATGGTGCGGATCACACTCAACGGGATGGGCTCAAGGATGTAGGAATGGGTTCGGTTACCTCGTTCCGAGAAGAAGAGAGATTTGTAGTTTGGGGCAACGTGTGTGGTGTAATGGCTGAAGCGAGAACCTCCAGATTTCTCCCAAGCCATGATACATTGGCGTTGTAAGAAGGCCTCATTAACTTGGGAGTCGATCGACGCATCCTTGACCAAGTGACATGCATCCCATCTTCCAAACCATTTCTTGATATCAAGCATCCACCCCGAACTTAGTATTTTGCTCTTGCATGTCTTTTGAACCTTTTGACTTGCTTCATATGCGATTCTAGGAAGTCGATGCAAAGGGCTACGTTGTGTCTTACGCATGTACTCCACAACCCTTTCCATGCCCAAGACCTCAATGGGAAGCGATCCGGACTCAAGAAGTAAGAGCATGTAGGGTGTTTGTGTCTTGACTTGGAGAAAGTTGGTGAGAAAACGCTTTTGGACATTCTCAAACTCTTTCCAAGTAGACTTCCCGATGCTTCCACCCCACACCTCCACTCCATAAAGAAGCACCGGTGTCACCAATGTGTCAAAGAGGTACTTTTTGAGAGCCCAACACTTGATCTCTCCTGCATTGCACATGTTCTCAAATGCATAATAAGCCCTCTTTCCGGCTTCCAAGCGACGCATTGCACAATCCTTCCATTTATGATTGGATGGAACCTCAAGGCCAAGGTACTTGAAGTGATCTACCACTTCAAGTTTCTCATTGTTGTATACAATGCATGGATTTTCTTCATTGAGGGTCTTTACAAGCATAACCTTGGTTTTGGATCCATTCACGATCAGCCCGCTATGTAGGCAAAAGCGTTCCAAGACACTCATAAGCTTTTGTGCATCTTCTAAGGTATGTGCCAAGAGCACTACATCATCGGCATAAAGCAAAAGCATGACCACCGCATTTCCAATCTTAACCTCTTCTATGCCTTCTTGCTGCATAAAATCAAGAACCATGTATTCCAATTCATCAATGAGTAGCCCAAAGAGGGTTGGGGAAAGTGGGCATCCTTGTTTGACACCAATAGTGCTTGCAAAAAATTCTGAAATTCCATCTCCCATACGTAATCGACATATCACTTTTTGGTAGATGCGAAAGACTGCATGCATAAATTCTCGCGGCACTTGAAGGCTTTGCATACGTCTCCAAAGATTTCCTCGCGGTACCATGTCAAAAGCTTTCTTGAAATCCACAAAGCAACAATACAACTTTTTTCCTTTCAATCGAGACGCTTCCATAAGAACTCGAAGAGTGACAAGGTGATCAATAGTGCTATGATGCTTTCGAAAACCTGCTTGGCCAAGCGCACGTTTGCCATTCTTTTCAGCCCATTCACTTATCTTCATCTCCATGATACATCCAAATAACTTTGCCATCAAAGAACCAACCATTATAGTGCGATAGTTGTTCACATTGTTTACATCTCCTCCTTTGTGCAAAGGTTTGATCCAATTTGCACTCCAATCATGAGGCATGCCATACTGAAGTGCAAGGTTAAACATATCGCATATCCAATATCGTGTTTTCTTGCTTGTCCATTTAATCATTTCAGCCTTGACACCTTGAAGGTCACCTGCCTTGCGAGTAGCAAGTTTCTCAAGCGCGCGGCATACATCTTCAATGGTAAAGAAGGGAGACATAAATGGAAGGGAGCTACAACCCTCCATCTTATCAACATTGGGTTGCTCATAGAGGTTCTTACAATGCATATACATATCCTCAAGAGTCAAGTCACCAAAGCTCTCAACGTGCTTGCCTTTTAGATTTTGCCAAAACTTGCCACATGCATGTGCTTTCTCTTGTGCTAAAAGAAGTTGTTTTTCGACTTCCCACCTTCTCCTCTTCTTTTGAACAAGTGCTTTGTATGTGTGTGAACATTCCAAGTAAACTTCCTTGTCTTTGATTGCATCCAATCTTAGCAAGTGTTTTCGGGCTTGACTACATTCCATGTCAAACCATTTCTTCTTGGTGCTACCCTTCTTAGACCTTCCCACCTTCTCCTCTTCTTTTGAACAAGTGCTTTGTATGTGTGTGAACATTCCAAGTAAACTTCCTTGTCTTTGATTGCATCCAATCTTAGCAAGTGTTTTCGGGCTTGACTACATTCCATGTCAAACCATTTCTTCTTGGTGCTACCCTTCTTAGAGAGGGTCAATCCCATTCAGTCCTGCTGAGGAGTGTGTTTGTCTATTTTTGTTCAAAAAAGAGAGAGAGAGAGTGTGTGTCATTGATTGGCCTTGGCGCTTGACAGAGAATCCCCCCCCCCCCGCCCCACAAACTCGATCATGAACACAACCCACCACTTACTTCATGTACAACTTCTCAAATGTTTTCGCAACAGGCCTCATGTAGGCTCCTCTATCAACACCCCTGGCTATCAATAGTTGATTCCATTACGTGCCCCACACCCTTATTCAACCTCAATCCTTTGTTGGCCAAGATGTCAAGACTCTGGATCCAATACATGCCCCACTTGCCACAAGCACTTGCTGAGCCACCTACTCCTCTACCGTTGCCTATCCGCCACCCTTGATCTTGATGAGCTCCTTTTTTGCCTAGCTGTGGACCTCCACACCACGAGAGAGAGAGGGAGAGTCCCACATCCATCTCCACACTTTCTTCGTCTTTTTTTTCCCAGTCAGCGGATGCTACAATGTTGAGAGCTCCGATGTGACCATCCAGGCTTTTTAGCTTTCCAAAGTTTTCACATCTTGAACTCTTGACATAGGCAAGAAAAAAGGGGTTCTCCAAGGGGACATGTGGCATTACCTGGTGTTACAGTGCTCACATCAACGGTTGTGCAAAGTGGGTCTTCGATTTAGTGTTTGGGAAAAACATGTATCAGCTTAATATCATGCCGTTTTCAATTTTAAAAATGCCAGTTGAGGGCCGCAAGGGGAAAAGATCCCAAAATAGAGAAAAAACATAGTGTAAAAACCTACAAAATAAACCTAACTTTATCAATTTCCTCTTGAAAAGTTAACGGAAAGCAATTTTGTGTGTTTTAAAAAATGATTTTTCCAGAACATTGATGTGATTGCATTGGAGGATGATCTTTACCAGTCGATGGTATTGGCCTTGGTCTTGGAATTAGCAATCCTTTGCTCATTTGGATCCTCCTTGGTGTTTCATACCTAATGCGGGCCCTTTGCCTCCCCCTAGAAATGATGACTCCAGTCTCTTATAGTAGGGGTGCCTCCATGCATGTGCCTCCATTTTAGGACTGTCTCTATGTCATTTTGCTTACATTTAGAGCCTGGTCACTTTGGAACGGCTAAATAACCTTCCAGCTTTGTTTGAAAGTCAAGAAAACCAATGGCTTCAAAGATAAATGCTTGATTTGACTGAGTGATGAGACAGATCTTGAGCAAGTTCCTGCTAACCAAGAGGACCTCAAAAGTCAGCCATGTGAAATGCTATGCCCGTTTTGAGGCTCTTAACTACCACAATTAGATACGTAGAGAGAGAAGAGTCGACTCGTGGTGACCGGGAAGAAAGCACGCTCGTTGGTACATGCAACCAGGGTCTTAGCCTCTCACATGCTTCATTTTAATACTACAAAGTAGACATGTAGTCTGCCACACACACACACACACACACACACACACACACACACACACACACACACACACACACACACACACACAGAGAGAGAGAGACGTTTTTCTTCCTACTTATGTGGTTTGAGACCCATTAATCTTAAGACTGACTAATCTCGACTCTTAGCTATTAAGTTTATGCAAACCTTATCCAATCCAAACATTGTTGGCAACAAGTCGTCATGTTGCATAACAAGTTAGAAGAGAGAGAGAGAGAGAGAGAGAGAGAGAGAGAGAGAGAGAGAGAGAGAGAGAGAGAGAGAGAGAGAGAGAGAGAGAGAGAGAGAGAATAATAAGAAGAAGAAGATCACGAGAGACCTAAAAATTTTAGGGGCTTGCATGCTCACATACTTATACAAGGAGAGGGGGACATAAATTTTAATATCATAGAAACAATCACACTGATCTCAAAGGTTAACGAGAGAGAGAGAGAGAGAGAGAGAGAGAGAGAGAGAGAGAGAGAGAGAGAGAGAGAGAGAGAGAGAGAGAGAGAGAGAGAGAGAGAGAAAAAGAGGAAGAAGAAGAAGAAGATCACAAGAGACCTAAAAATTTTAGGGGCTTACATGCTCACATACTTATACAAGGAGAGGGGGACATAAATTTTAATATCGTAGAAACAATCACAGTGACCTCATAGGTTAACGAGAGAGAGAGAGAGAGAGAGAGAGAGAGAGAGAGAGAGAGAGAGAGAGAGATCATCCTTAAAGGTCAGATTAATCTATGGAACAGAGTACAACATGTAGCATGCTTGAAGACTATGGATATAAGGGTGGCCACTGACAAGTTGAATCCATGAGGTGGCTAGGAGAGAAAGGTATGTAGGCTATGGTATGGCCTAAAATGTGGATAAAGCAAGTTTGATGTGATCAAAAGCTGAGCACTCATGTAGGATATGATGATCGCACTCTCAAATTGTTAAGGGATATAATTTGCGTAGAAAAAGAGACTCTCATCCATGTAATTCCTCAATGCTCTGTCTCACATTTAAGGGACTGGGAACTAAGACAAATGGTTGCTATGGTATAAAGTATGGGTAAGGGCAAGAATTTGAATGGTTGAATGTAGTCTTCTCTTTCAAAGAAGAACATGCATGTGTGTATGTGTGTATGTGTGTATTTTGAAGCACACCCTTTCTGTAAACTTTTTTTCTTTCATTGCCCTCACATTTTAAGGTGCCAATGGTGCCCAAATGTACACAACAAACAATATGGACCTTATATTACTAACCTGCTTATGGTCAATGGCAAGAGACCTTAACATCCATGCGACGAGTCTTGGTAGATGCAAGTGTACATGCTAGCTATATTGAGTGCAATCCAACTCCTGCAAACAGAAACGATTGAGTAAACTTTTTTTCTTTCATTTCCCTCACATTTTAAGGTGCCAATGGTGCCCAAATGTACACAAACAAACAATATGCACCTTATATTACTAACCTGCTTATGGTCAATGGCAAGAGACCTTAACATCCATGCGACGAGTCTTGGTAGATGCAAGTGTACATGCTAGCTATATTGAGTGCAATCCAACCTTTTTGAAATTTATCCACATATAGAGACAAAGTTGCTATATCCATGCAATCACCCCCAGGTCACACACCCATCATGAATACTGCCTTTGAGAAGAAAATGACACACTACACACCAAATCAGTTGTGCATACCAATGGCAAAGTTTTTTCTACTACTATGTGGTGTAATGTTGGCATGTTGGGTCATGGCTAGTACATGCATCCTAAGTGCCAACAAATAGAAAGTGATGACTTGGTTGACTGTGATGCCCCAAATGCAAGACCAAAAATACACGAGAGAAGCACGAGAGAGTTGTTATCATGACCAATGCCTTGATTGGTAAGAATGGTGAGAGGGGATGCTAAGTATCTAAAGAATTTGTTGTTCAATGCAAACACTATATCCAAAGAAGGATACCGGCTCTCTATTAGTCTATTTGGAGGGCCACTACCACTCACCAGGTTCCCATATCAATTGTGTGAGGGGGACATATCTTGCTTAATTTCAAATTTGCGTCCTCCTTAGAGAGAAACATAGGATGTTAACACTAGGTTGGTAACCTAACAGGACATAAAAGTGTCCTTTCAGGGTTTTGAAAAAAACCTCCAAAAGCATAGTAGATCCACTCATTTTGTAAAATCCTTTCATGAGGTTATAGTTAAAGGCCTCCTACACATGGAAAAAATAATAAACTTGTAAAATTTCTCATCTTTTGGTCACACCAAGCCTCCAAATTAAAGTTGATGGACCAGTACATTTTCATCAAAACAGTCATTTCGTATGTTTTGTTGCATAAAAATAAGATTAGGGATTTTTGTAGGACTTGAGATAAATTCCCTAGTTAACTTCAATGGGTTGGTGATCAGAACATATGATTGCTTCTCACTCACTATTTTTTGTATTGCCAAAAAAAATAGGTACAAAAAAGTTGAATTTTTACCATTCTGCAAACCTATCATCAAAGTTTCTATAGCCACGCTCAATACAAATAATATATGCATGTTTTCTTAGTTCCCTATTGTCCTTTAGGTTCATAAGGAGACATGGAGCATGTCAAAAGAATAATACATCTCTTACCAAGGGGAATCTTGGGGACAAAGATGAAGTGCTAAATACAGCAAACATGAAAAAACAGGGTTCAACATTATGAGTTGTAGAATCCCATAGAAACTATTCAATATCTAGCATTTATTTCTCCCTAGAAGCATCAAGACATGTTGAGGACTACTAAAGATAGTTCTCTAGCATTATAGACCTCACAAACATGAATTCTAGAGTGGTATAGTTGCAAAAAGTTGAAAAACACCAAAAACAGGACCCGTTTTTTCACTGAGTTTAGGTTGTGAAATGTTGTGCAAGGACAAGGTTAAAGATGGAATTGATATTCCAAAAAAATGTCGAGTTTTTTTCAGCTCATGAGACAACTTTTTAGACAGATAGCACCTCAAAATCCATTTTGAAACTCTTGACATAATTCAAGGAAAATGGTCACTTAACAAGACATAAAAGTGTCCCATTACCAACCTAGTGTTAACATTTTTCACCCATAGAAAATAGATAAAATGCCCAACAAAAATCAACCCTCTCATTGGCATCCCAAATAGGGAGAGAGATTGCATAGTTAACGTACCTTTTACCAGTTCTTGGATATTTTGTCCTCTTGTTTTTAAGAGTTAAACCGTGGAAAATGCTTAAAAATCAATAAATTCTCTCGCTCTCTTTTTTTTTCAAAAGAGAGTACAAGAACTTTGAAACACACGCACACACACCCTATGTACAACGGCCTCACAGGTAGAGAGAGAGGCATCCCATCACACGCACACATCCGCATATGGGAACAGTCCCTAAGGACTTAGAACATGTCTTCAGGTCGCCAAGGGGGGATTGAACCCAAGACCTTAAGCACAGAGGCTATGACTCTACCAACTGAGCTAGCACCCGTTGACAATTCTCTTAATTTTGATAGGCAAAGGTGCCTATCAAAAATCAACCCCACATACACACGCACACATAGAGAAAAATGTTTTAACGTCGAGCAAACAACACAGCAAGTAGAAGGGAGGAGAGAGAAAGAGAGAAGAAAATGTTTATGGGTGTAAGGACAATCTAAAAAAGACTCTCAAGTTACACAACAAGTCTTTAACACTTGAATATCTATGGAGAGTGGAGAGAGAGAGAGAGAGAGAGAGAGAGAGAGAGAAGAAGAAGAAGAAGAAGAAGAATAAATATTAAATTTTTTAATCCCATAGGAACAATCCCAGAAGATATATATGGCAACTTGGGTGAGAATAAGTTATTTTTGTTTCATCTTCTCTCTTTCTCTCTCTCTCTCTCTCTCTCTCTCTCTCTCTCTCTCTCTCACACACACACACACACACACACACACACACACACACACACACACACACACACACAGAGCAACGCACGTGCACACACGCACATGTCTTGAAAATGAAAAAATTTAAAATGTTGTAGGAGCGATCCAATGAGATCTCAAAGATCTATTCGATGGTCTCAAGTTCAAGACCTTAGAGAGAGAGAGAGAGAGAGAGAGAGAGAGAGAGAGAGAGAGAGAGAGAGAGATTTTCCTTTCGAGCTCATAGGGCTCCGTCTGACCAAGGACACCCTTCAAGCCCTTCAAATTTCTCAGGGGATCACTTAATATTTATGCGACTATCACGTGATTATTGCTGAAGATTTTTTTTTTCTCACATTTTAGATTAAAAAAGGAGTTTAAAATAGTCCTTGAAGGCAAGTGATATAATATATTTATATTTAGTGAGACATCAAGTCAAATTTTCAAGATGATATGGTTATCTTAGAGTAATAGTGTATTTTTAAAAGGGTAGCTAACATGTTTCACCCATAGAAAATAAATAAAATGCCCAACAAAAATCAACCCTCTCATTGGAACCCCAAATAGGGAGAGAGATTGCCGAGTTATGGTGCCTTTTACCAGTTCTTGGATATATTTGTTCTTTTTGTTTTTAAGAGTTAAACCATGGAAAATGCTTAAAAATCCAAAATTCTTTGAATTTTGATAGGCAAAGCTGCCTATCAAAAATCAACCCCACATACATATATGCACACACATACACATAGAGAAAAATGCAGCAAGTAGAAGTAAAAAGAGGAGAAAGAGAGAATAAAATGTTTAAGGGTGTAAGAACAATCTAAAAAAGAAGCTAAAGTTACAGAACAAGTCTTTAACACTTGAATATCTATGAAAAGGGGAGAGAGAGAGAGAGAGAGAGAGAGAGAGAGAGAAAGAGAGGGAGAAAGAGAAAGAAGAAGAAGAAGAATAGCAGTAAATTTTTTAATCCCATAGGAGCAATCCCAGAAGATATATATGGCAACTTGGGTGATAATAAAGTTATTTTTGTTTCATCTTCCAACTCTCTCTCTCTCTCTCTCTCTCTCTCTCTCTCTCTCTCTCACACACACACACACACACACACACACACACACACACGTGTCTTGAAAAAAGAAGATGTTGTAGGAGCGATCGAATGAGATCTCAAAGATCTATTCGATGGTCTCAACTTCAAGACCTTAGAGAGAGAGAGAGAGAGAGAGAGAGAGAGATCATAACCATCTGACTTTTCTTTACAAAGATCGAAAATAGAAGTTTGCTCATCATTTTCATGCATTGACTTGAGGTCATCACTTCAACCGCACTGCCAATTTTTCAACTACTATACCACTATGACAAGTCATATGTGTATGCACACATGAGCTCCATGAAAACTGCTATCCATCTAATACATGTGTGTGTGTGTGTGTGTGTGTGTGTGAGAGAGAGAGAGAGAGAGAGAGAGAGAGAGAGAGAGAGAGAGAGAGAGAGAGCGAGAGAGGGATTGGGGGGCTGGAGGGGAGGGGAGGGGAGGGGACGGGGGAGCATGAAGGGAGCATAAAAGTTTTGAATGTCATAGTTATTGTACTATGCAACAACAAGAGGCTTCAAGACCTATATGACAAATCTTTGATATAAGAATATAATAATATAATAATATATATTTATGTGTGTGTGTGTATATGTATGTATGTATACATACATATATACATACATATACATATATATAAATATATATATGTATATGTATGTATATATGTATACATATACATTTATATATACATATATAAATAAATATATATATATATATATATATATATATATATACACACACACACACACACACACATATATATATATGTATGCGTGTATATGTATGCATGTATCTATACATATACATATACATATATATATACATGTATATATATATATATATATATATATATATATATATATGTATATATATATATATATATATATATTTATATATTTATATATATATATATACCCACACACACACACACACACACACACACACACAAATACACATATATACATGTGTGTGTGTGTGCGTGTGTGTACTCAACTAGGGTATGATACTCATATTCTCAAATTTTCAAGGAACATAATGTGCACGCAAAAAGAGGTTGTCCTACATTGCCTCAATGTCCAATCACACATTTAATAGAGCAACAATTAAGCCAAATGGTTGGTATAGTATAGATTGTGCGCAAGGAAACAGGCTCAAGCTGGTTGAATACAATCTGCTCTCTCAAAGAGGAATATGGTTTTGTAATTGGAGGATAAAGATAAATAGAGATCAATGGCATGCATGATTTTAGTCACAACCTCAAGTTTACACCACGTCATTCAGTTTAGCATGATGGCCAAAACTACCACAAAAATAAATACTTGAGCAACCTTATTTTGCTTTCATTTCTATCACATTTTAAGATGCAAATTATGTGAAGGTGTACATGAACAAATAGTGTGCACCTTATCATACTAAGATGCTTATGTATTGTTGTGATTTGGTGATTACGTAAACCATTACCATGCTTGTGAACATAGATAGAGATCCAAAAGAAGCATCTACAGAGCAGCATGGATGTAATCACATTCTTAATATTAAAAGAACGTCATCTCATCTCTTTGAAACTTGAAGCTTTTTTGGTACATTGGAAACTATGCGCCCTTATATTTTCACAACTCTACTTTTAGACATGAAAAGTTTCATAATTACACATTGTAGAAATTATGGGCCTTCATCTTTAAAAACTTGCTGGCTTACCCAATTTATACCTCTCGACTTGGTAGCACTTTTGTCAACTCTAGGTAGACCAAGAGAAAGATGTTCTTCTTACGATATAAGAAGTTATGATGTACACTTCTACCATGTCTTACTCATAAGAAAGACACAAGGATAGAAGTAGGTAAGAGAGAATTTGTAGAGAGATATTGAATTCAATTGTGTTCTAATTGTTCAAACCAATTTTAGAACGCACTCCATTTTCAAAAAAATCTTTATTGTTACATTGATTCCAAACAACTTTCATCTCTTCATACCATGCTAACTTACCTAATCTATATAATCAACATTGGTAGCATTGCTAAACCAAGATACACCAGAAGGAGGAGACTCTCTCTCTCTCTCTCTCTCTCTCTCTCTCTCTCTCTCCCCCCCACAATAGAAGTAGAGCACTCCTATGTTTTTTGAACAAGGGCTAACATTTTATGAAAAACAATGTCTATGAGAAGCTCCCAAGCTTGGTATCAAAGAATGCTTTGTATAATCTTACATATATTTATGTTTGTTAGAATCTTCAAGCGGTTGTGTAATGTGTTACTTTTAGAAATGCAATAGAATATACATGTAGGAATAGAGTATTGATAGTGTTTCACTTGGAAGAGAATATATCCCTACAAGATTAAGAGCGATGTTTCTTTAGCCGCAACAACGCGCGGGTCACATACTAGTAACAACAAAGGTCCTTGTTACTCTCTCTCTCTGTCTCTTTCTCTTTGAGATCTTGAGTTCAAGACTTGTCAGATTTAGAGGTCTTTTGGGAGTCTTCATACGATGTTAATATATTCTAGTTTGTGTGTGTGTGTAAAAGCCCTTGTTCATAGTTACAATTTTTAAATAGATGTAAATCTTGATGAAGATGAGGATTCAGGAACATATTGAAGTTGTCCAAGCCAGCATATCTATCTTCTAGAATACTAGCTTTGATAAGTTGAAGAGGGAGAGATACAGAAGAGTGGATCACTGGATCCTATTCTCAAATCCAACATTTCTAAGATTCCAAATAAGAACCACGTAAGCCCGCATGAAAAGGACTGCAAACAAAATTGCATAGCTGGGTGACCATGCTTGAGGAGACCAAAGGGAACAGTAAAACTTGGAAATCTTGATAGCCCATGCCTTGAACCACAAGTATATTGCTGAGTTCCACCATTCTCTCTCTCTCTCTCTCTCTCTCTCTCTCTCAAAAGGGTCAATGTAGGCAACTCTAAGACGAGTTTTTCAAAGTCAGCGTACCTACTGAATAGTAACATATATTATTAACGCAGTCAAGCAGTCGCATCGAGCTTTGAAATGCGAAATGCCTTAAGGGAAGAGTAGCCCGGCCATCGCATCAAAGGTCACTCAAATCTTTCTTTGAAGTACAGCACGCACGCAGAGATCAGCAGCTTTGGTTGAGCTTGACTTGATTGACAATGGACATGCAGCTGCTTCCATTGAACTTAGCTCATTATTGAATAGGCTATATAAGCGCTCTTCTTCAAAGAACGCCGTGACGCGCCGACGATCCTCAGTCTGACGATGTCCTCAGAGCTCAGTGCTCACTCACGGGTCACGGCTTCAGTCTAGACTCTAGAGCGACACTTCCTGTACTTATTAGAGGTGACAACCCCATATCATGGCCTTCACACCTTTTGGGCAGTCCACTTGTTTTGAGCCACTACACAAGACATGATCATAAGGGTGCCAAATTGGCCACCATAACATAGAAGATTCGGCTAGGCTTAAGAAACGCTTTGGAGATTACTAGAAGCGAAGGGAGAGGAGCAGGGCTAGAAAAATACATTTTTCTCGACCGAAGAAAATAAGGGCAAACTTGAAATTCTACCGGTTTTTAGGTCAATGTTTGAAGCTTTTGCCGGGTATTTACACTAAAACTTGTATAAATTTGCAGGTTTTCTTCAAGGCAAGCTCAGAATCTAACCAAGATTTTATGATTTTAGCCGATTAAAATACACTGTACCCCGATTTTTTTCCAACAGTGGAGAGGAGAAAGGTCACTATGACGATAATTAAGGCCACTCTCTCGGTAATTTGAACCTTAGCCTTTGTATTGAGCATTTGAGAAAGAAGAAAGAGTTATAACCAGCTAGCAGGGCCCCATTGTGGGCAAGTCACGCTCGGTAGTTGTGACAATCTAGCAAGCCATGCTGAGATGGCAACTAGCCATTTCCCGAGGAAAAAGTGAAAGTTCGCCTCCGACCCAATTCAAAGGGATGGCCTTGCACCCTTGACCAAGTTCTCCAGGCGAGCATCCATTTGCAAAAGTAAGCACCCAAAGAAACGCCACGCATCTTGAACTTTGACAGTTTGCCTCAAAGGCAACGCTTAATCGCTTGGACAACTTCAATTTGTTGCGAAGGATGGGTAGCTTGTATTTCAAGGCATGGTGTGATTTTCAAAGAGACACTAGAGCAGGCACCACAGTGTGACACATGCGTAAGTGTTCTAGAGAAATCATTTTCCCAACCATAAACAATTCCTCTCTATGGTTTTCAAAGAGAAATTTTAGAAATTTGATCAATTTTTAAAAGATTTTTACACTATTTTCCTTAAATTTTAGTTAGGATAATTTCTTATCATCAAGCTGTAGCCCATTAGGTGGTTTCAGAAAACTAATGGAAGGATTTTTTTTCATGCAAAACGAAAAAATTCTTTTCATTTAGCTTCTAACCTACATTTTTTTCATTGTGAAGAAGCACAATTGTGACTCAGGCACACTTTTCAAACACTAGGGCAACTACTTTTGTCCATGCAAAAAGAGAGGTTTTGTTTCTGAAGATGTATGATTTCTCTTCAAGGACTTATTTTATAACTTTTTTTTTATTACCTCAAAAGGATGGGCTTATTTTATATATTTTTTTAATTACCTCAAAAGGATGGGATATTTATGAAAGAAAACAAGTGAAAGGGTCACGGTGGCTTTCTACACAAATAAGAAAATGGTGAAATCATTATGTTGAGTCAAAACCAAAATACCAAAATAACATTTAAGGTAAGTCTCAATCATCATTGAAAACATTGGAAGTACGCCTAACTCAACTCTCCTCTAAAGCTTCTTTTAGAAAGCCAAAGATGCATCAACAAGGCTTTCAACCCTAGTGCATATAAAATCATGAAGATTTAGACCACTATGGTACACACATATAGAGTCCTTTTACACATCTTCTCAATCATAAAAGAGTCCTCAAAATAATTAATTCATATGCATCGTGTGTTCATGCAAACTTATTTGAGGGACTCTCATCTCATATCATTCTATGCCATCTCATATCAGCCCATCTAACATCTAATCTCATAAGGGCTAGTTCATAGGCCAAAGACCATAACATAAAACCTACCCCTGGGATTTAGACTATTAAAAATTATACATGAGAAACTCATATGTAAAGATGGATCATTCTCATAGGTACCATGCCATTATGCCTCAAAGTCATAGGTTCCTAAAAGGATAGTAATCATGGGTGTCTTAAGTGTCTCATATCATGGTGTCATACATACTCATACTCATACTCATACAACCCTCGCCTCAAACCAGTGACCTTACAAACTCGGCCAAGCACTACGAGGGCTATCTCCAGATATTTAGGTATAGAATATGACTTCACTCGGAGGGGTTTTTTGGTATAGAGAAGGCCATACAATGATAGTAGCAAAAAGGTGCAATTTGTGAGTTGTTGATGTAGACCTTGCAAATTGGCACATGTTCTCTTTGGTTGAAAGGGAAGGTTTTGTAAATATTAGGTCAGATTCCTTTTTACATTGTAACTTGGTCCTTCACTTGAATCCACTTGATTTTTTAGTATCATTTAATCTATGAATTGACTTTACTAGTATGTGACCCGCACGTTGCTATGGCCAAAGAAACAACGCTTCTATTCTTGTAGGGATATCTTCTCTTCCAAGTGAAACACTATCAATACTCTATTCCTACATGTATATTCTATTGCATTTCTAAAAGTAATGCATTACACAACCTCTTGAAGATTCTAAGAAACATAAACATATGTAAGATTCTACAAAGCATTCTTTGATACCAAGCTTGGGAGCTTCTCATCGACATTGTTTTTCATAAGGTGCTAGCCCTTGTTCAAAAAACTTAGGAGTGCTCTACTTCTATTGGCGTAGAGAGAGAGAGAGAGAGAGAGAGAGAGAGAGAGAGAGAGAGAGAGAGAGAGAGAGAGAGAGAGAGAGAGTCTCCTCCTTCTGGTGTATCTTGATTTAGCAATGCTACCAATGTTGATTATACATATTAGGTAAGTTAGCATGGTGTGAAGAGATAAAAGCCGTTTGAAATCAATGTAACAATAAAGCTTTTTTTGAAAATGGAGTGGGTTCTAGAATTGGTTTCAAAAATAGGAACACAATGAATTCAATGTCTCTACTCCACTGTCTTACTTACTTCTATCCTTGCATCTTTCTTATGAGAAAGACATGGTAGCAGTGTACATCATTACTTCTTATATGGCAACAATACCATCTTTCCCTTGGTCTACCAAGAGTTAACAAAAGTGCTACCAAGTCGAGAAGTACAAACTGAGTAAGCCAGTAAGTTTTTAAAGATGAAGGCCATAATTGCTACAGTGTGTGATTATAAAACTTTTCATGTCTAAGAGTAGAGTTGTGAAAATATAAGGGATTATAGTTTTCAATGTACCAAAAAACTTTAAGTTTCAAAGAGATGAGATGACGTTCTTTTGATATTAATAATGTGATTACATCTATGTTGCTCTCTAGATGCTTCTTTTAAATCTCTATTTATGTTCACAAGCATGGTAATGGTTAACGTCATCACCTAATCACAACGATATATAAGCAGCTTAATATGATAAGGTGCACACTATTTGTCCATTTACACCTTCACATCATTTGCATCTTAAAATGTGATGGAAATGAAAGCAAAGTAAGGTTGCTCAATTGTTTATTTGTGTAGGAGTTTTGGCCATTATGCTAAACTGAAGGACGTGGTGTAAAATTGAGGCTGTGACTAAAACCATGCATGACATTTAACTCTATCTATCTTCATCCTCTAATTACAAAACCATATTCCTCTTTGAGAGAGCAGATTGTATTCAACCAGCTTGAGCCTATTTCCTTGTTCACAATCTATACTATACCAACCATTTGGCTTATTGTTTCTCTGTTAAATGTGTGATTGGACATTGAGGCAATGTAGGACAACCTCTTTTTGTGTACACATTAGGTTCCTTGATAATTGGAGAATATGAGTATCATACCCTACTTGAGTACACACACACACACACACACACACACACACACACACTATGGGTGAACATTATGGGGTCATATATATCTTCCCCTCAATAGGGTTTCTTTTTTTGGAAAAGAAAACAACAAACCCCCCCCCCCCCCCCCCCCCCCCCCCCCCCCCCCCCCTATTGGCAAAGTAGGGCCTACATTACTAACATTGTGCCACCGACTTGGGTATTGGGCAAGGGGCTCATTAAAAAAATCTTCAAAACTATCATTATAGAAGGAAGGCGGTTCCTTCCATCCTCGGACCGTGTAAAGGTTCTCTCTCTCCCCTGGCAGTAATGGCATCTGGCGCACGAGGGGCTCTCACAGCATGGGGCGGCTCTGCTCTCTTCACTTCAGACACTCAGGAAGCGTGCATACCAAACCTATAAATTCTAAAGGTGAGGGCACTCCTTAGCTCTCACTTAGCTTGAGATTCAGTGTGTGTATTGGGTAAACCCGTTCTGTGTTATTTCCCCTTGAAATACCAAAAACAATGGAGCTTGCTACTCAGTCGCCACTGGTATTATAAGTTTACCTAAACTTTCTTTTTTCACCAAAAACCGACTGCTGTTTTAAAAAAAAATTGTGTAGCATGAGGCCTGATCAAGCTTAATGGTTACTATCCCTTGACCGACTGTGGTTCTGGAGATGTTTTAGCATGGCATATGGTTGCTAAATACTACATAAAGCTCTCAAAGGATTTGGAAATCGTTTAAATGACTGCAGAATAGGCTTTTTTTACTGGTTTTTTTGGTTCTTTCTCTCTGACTAAACGATTTTTTCCCTAAAAGAAAGATTGTAGTAGCATATGGGTAGTACTACCTACCCTTGTGCCCTCAATTAGGGTTGGACATATTTAGATGGGCTGGCATCTCTTGGGCAGATCAAGGAAAATGACTAGATGTACTAACTAAGGCATATTTTGATGGATAGTGGTTGTTCTGCTGCTTTATCTAAAAAGGAACCTTGGGCAGTTTTAGCTCGTTACTGCATATAGTTTTTCATAACCAAGCTCCTATCTACTTGTTTTTTCTGCTAGGCCTAGGTATTATTGATGACCTTGGAATCACTTGTGCATAAGAAATGAAGGGAGGTGCTGTCTGTTTTCGGGGTTTTTTTTATTGAAAGAAAAACTTCTTCATAGAAGCCGAGGCTTGCCACAGTGTGATGAAATGGCTCTTAAAAACAACCAAGGAAAGACTTCACCTCTGCATACAATTATT